>NW_021604565.1:27799563-27843919 GCF_004785775.1 Grammomys surdaster
TCTCTCTCTCTCTCTCTCTCTCTCTCTCTCTCTCTCTCTCTCTCTCTGTGTGTGTGTGTGTGTGTGTGTGTGTAATCCTCCCTATCTCTGACACAAATGCATGCTAGGGAGATATCATGATGTCCAGTTCGTGGTGCAAATATTTAAGTGTGCCTAAATATGTGTTCCTCATCATCTTAAAATAAAACAAGTTAAAGAGTGAATGACAACGCGATGAACATAAATAACAGATTCAGAGGCTCTATTTACAGCCAGCCTGTCTGGGGCATGTGGAATGGTAACTTATAGTTGACAGTGACTTCCTATCCAAATACTGACAATCTGAAAACTGCATTATGGAATGATCAAATCTTGGTGGGTAGCTGTGATTCTGCTTTCAATGATGGCCTGAGATTTAACAGATACATTACAAGTACATGATGTGTTTCCTTCTTTGTCAGTTTGCTTGTAAGATGCGTGCTAAACTTTTGCAATATGTTATAATATGTGTGTACGTATACAAGTTCTTTATACCATATCAGATGATTTCAGTCTCTGTATAAATAAGAATATATGCAGACACAGTATTCTTTGCATTGGCCATTAGAAAATTATTCAGATTTTGAATAATCTTTCAAATGAAACAAATTAAATTAAATTAAATATTTCAGCTTTGGAAACAGAAGAGAGAACTCTCTTCAAGCTGCAAAGAGAGATAGACAGTCAATAGTTCAAGCAGGCTATAAGCCTGTATAAACCACAGTGACAAGATATACTCAGGGTTGCAATAGTAGAACTTTCATGTTTGGGGTAACCAACAGTCATCTAATTGCATCCATGTTCAATTTTTCATGAAAGAAGTAATACTCTTCACTTTTTTCCATGAGACAGAATAGCATTATGTTAGTGAATTCTCCAGAAAAGTGGTGAATTTTTGAAATATTTCCTTTTGATAGTTTTTAAAAGTTCTAAGATATACTTATATTCAAACGTAAGTCCAACACAGTATACTTAATTTATTTTAATTACCTGACAGTTTGAGTAATAAATGCTACAAATGATTCCTCCATTATGTAAACTTACTGTATTCCAGGAACATTTTTATCTCTTTCAGACTTACTATGATTTTGCACCAACGGAACCTTGGCCACAACCACAAGGACATGCAAGCAAATGCTAGCGTCCGAGCAGCCTTTGTGCATGCACTGGGGGATGTATTTCAGAGCATCAGTGTGCTAATTAGTGCTCTCATTATCTACTTTAAGGTGAGTGTGCTTAGTGATTCTGGTGATTCTCTGGATGAGGCAGCATCTAAGACTCAAATACCACCAATGCTAGTAGCCTGTCTTTACTCACTCAAACCACTTTACAAAGCTAAAACGAACAAATCCTGAAACCTCGGTCTCTCCTGAATCTCAAACAGTTGTTGGTTCTTCACCTGTTGGGCTTTGAATCTTTCAAGAAAGATCCTCTTGATATGGCGTTAAGACATAAACCAATGAAACCATGAACACCTTGGGTTTCTTCAGCTATAAACAATGGAAGAGATATCTAGCTTGATCTAAGTCATACTTATTGGATGAAATGTATGGAATGAACTCAGAGACACAAATCAAGGTAGAGATCTGGAACATTTTGGTATCTACAGGTATCTTACTGAGATAAATATGTCTGATCAAGTATTTTGCCTGTTCATATTATCACTGCCAGGAATCATATTTCTTAAAGATTTATTTATGTATGCTTTATTAGCTATGCCCAATAATGTGTCTCTGAGAGAATATGTGCATACAAGTGCAGGTACCCACAGAGGTCAGAGGAGTTGGATCTCCTGCAGCTGGAGTTATTAGCATCCTAAAGTGAGTGCTGAGAACTGAGTTCAGGTTCTCTGCAAGAGCAGCCTCTGTTCCTCATCACTGAGACATCTTCTCCAGCCCCCCGAGAATCATATTTCTTGGGAGGGAATCCAGTTCGCTGTGTTTGGGACTTGTGCCTGCTGCTTAGCTAGGAAACAGTAGGGTATTTGATTCATGTGCCTGATGACATTGTTTTCAGTGTGGGAGGAGCTTCTTTTACCCCAAAGCAGAACTCTGGGGCAGAATGAGAATGGAGAAGGGTCTCTCATTCTAGACGCGTAAGTACGTACTCCTTGACAATGATGTGTGTTTGGGACAGAGTGAGTGGGCCAAGAAAATAGTCTTTGGCTTTGCTGCTTTGTATTATGCTATTGTAAGTGTCCAATTTTTTGAGGATAGTATTTTTTTTTATACGTGTGAAAACATGTAAGGATAAGGAAAAGGGAAAGATATCTGAACACAGAGGGGGAGAGGTATACAGTAAATGCTTGAAGTTAGTAAATAAATAAAAACTTTTCCAGTGAAATAAAATCTTCAAGGCAAAGGCAAAGGCAGTTTAAGATCATACCGATTAACAGTTTGAGTTTCCCAGAGGGGATGGTGCCTTCTAAACACAGTAAGTCCTCTGTAACTATGCACTCACATATATTTGGCAACACACATAGGGTCTGCCAGGTCTTGTCCAGATGCAGTCTTAGTGCTGAGATGGGGAGTAGACACAAGACCCCACCCCCAACACAGAAGCTATTTCCAATTGATAACTGCTCACAAATGAAAAATTAGTTATTCTAACCAGTTATTATCCAATGGAGTCTCCCTGGCTATACAAACCATACTTATGGGCAGGCTCCATGCCCATCAGTAATGTCAGAACAGAATAAAATCAATGGCATTTTTTGAAGTTCTCTGTCTCATAATGCTTTGTCAGGCCTTTTGTCTTTTTAAACTTTATAGGTCCTTTGCATATATTTTATAGCTTCTGATTTTGTGTTTTGTGTTTATGAGATTTGTGTGTGTGTGTGTGTATGAGTCTGTGTGTCTGTGTCTATTTGTGTTTCTTGAGCTTTTTCTTTGGCTCTTTTTCTTCTGTTTGTTTTGTCCGATTCTGTCTATATTTGTCTTAGTATTAGTATTAGTATTAGTATTAGTATTATATTAGTATTAGTAGTATTATTGCCTGTGTATATCCTAATGAGAGAATAAAAGGGTATATATTTGTGTGGGTGGAGAAGTGGGGACAATCTGAGAAGAGTTGGGGGAGGGGAAACTATAATCAGAATATACTGCATTAAATAATCTATTTAAATAAAAAAGAAACAAAACTTTGCAATGCATTAATCAACCACTCACTTTCACTAATCTAAAGAGCTAAGAATGTCACCCCATAACATCACATAGCATCTGAAATCTATAGCAGACTTTTCCCAGCTTTGCTGTAACCCGCCTATCCATGGCATCCACAATATATTTGGCAAGTAATTTGATTTATGACTTTCTTTGCTGTGTAACTAATAAAATCCATGTAACGCCTTCAAACACAACTCCAGTTGCTCCATGCACAAAGGTTAGGCTTCTGTTACATTTCCTAAAGGAAGTAGAGAATGGACTTTTCCACTCCACTGAGCTTCATCATAATCAGAAGAGTACATATTTCACTCTAATTTCAAGACTATCAATCAGCAGGGGTAGGGAAGGAGAGAGTGAGAGAGAAAGGGAGAGGGAAATGATGGGAGGGAGGGAGGGAGAAAGAGAGAGAGAGAGAGAGAGAGAGAGAGAGAGAGAGAGAGAGAGAGAGAAAATGATGGGAGAGAGGGAGAGAGAGAAATAGAAATAGAGAGAGAGAGAGCTCAAGAATCAGAATCATACTTTGGTTTGTGCTTTAAAAGCTCAAATAAATGATAGCCTTTTTCCTCCCTCGTCATAATTATGGTTGAAAAGCATTGTGTTCTCAAATTAATTTGCAAACTATAAATCAGGTAAATATAGAGAATATTTAAGAATATATATCAGTTTAATCCCTGAGTTATGAGGAACACATTTCCAGAGACCCTCCACTCCTTATTCACTGTAAATTTAAAACTTGGATGCCTGAGTCCCCAGGAAAAAAGCATCCTGCTTTTGAATTGAATGCTCAGGGTCAGGAAGGTCAATGAGTGGTAGAGAAAGAAGGATTCAGAGAGTGTCACTTCTTTTATCAACTGGGCATCTCGGTAGAAAGTTTAAACTCAGTTAACCAAGGCTGCTGTGTTTTCCAGCCTGACTACAAAATTGCTGATCCAGTGTGCACATTTATCTTTTCCATTCTGGTTTTGGCCAGCACCGTCATGATCTTAAAAGACTTCTCCATCTTACTCATGGAAGGTAGGACTGCTTTCATCAGTATCCTCAGGACTGATGCTTCTTCCCTTTGATCATAAAAGGGGTGGCTGCAAGGAATGTTCTTGACTAATTTGTATTTGTATTATAGAGGAAAATTAGAGTGATAAGGATTATTAATATTTGATTTCTGCCTATATGGAACAAATAGAAATCACACACATACACACACACACACACACACACACACACACACACACACACACACCCTGTTAAATTTTACCTTGCAATATAAAGATGTCAAATATAAGCACTGAATACAACCTTAGAGGGAAATATTGCAAATATTGCAAAAGTACACTGGAGAATATCAAGGAAAGACAAGAAGCATCTTTCTATTAGGCAGCAACATAATTGAACATTTAGGTTTCACGTGTCTCAAAGTACAAAGACACTGGGATGACATTTATTTAACCCCGGCAAGTGCTTGTGGAACTCTGCTAGATCATGTCCTTAAAAATTAGACCCACTAAGATGAGCAAAACAGTGGTCCAGTGATTGACTTGAGTGGAAGGAGAGATTGCCTAAACAATAAGAATAGAGCAGTAAATGGTACAAAGAAGAACTGTGGGATTCAAACATGGCTATGGAGGAGAGGCCAGCGAGCAACTGGGGATGTGATGTTACAAGCTCTTTCTTAGCCCAGAATTGGATCTTTTGCATATGAACTTCATTGTCCATAGACAGTGTGGCCGCACCTATTCTTCTGCTTGGCCTGGCTGGCCCCATGGGTCTTTCTGTCAATCAGAAAAAGATGACAGAAGTAACTCTCACTGTCAAGACAGTAGCTCCTATGACTAAAGCTTACTGGAAATGTCTCTGCATTCTGTAGTTTGTTACTTTATTTTCAGTTGGCATAACACAATTGAAGAACTGCTGTTTTCTGAGATTCCCAGACTGCATCTCAGTAGTTAGGTGTGATTGACATACATTTTGAGATTAGTTCCACCTCGAAGATCAGGGAGTAGCCAGGTACAGTGGCAAGTGCCTGTAATCTCAGCAACTTGGAGATAGAGGCAGGAGGATTGCTGTAAGTTCAACACTATAATACATTTAGGCCATTCAGGGTTACATAGCGAGAACCTGTCAAAAATAAATTATAAAAATTAATACCCAGCTGATTGTCCAGTGGTCTTTCCATGTTCCTATGTGTTTTACATGATTTATTTAAAAAGAAGAGTGACTATCAAATTACTATAGTCTGTGACCCAGACATTGAATGATCTAGGCAGCTAACACAATGAGCAATTTGCAAACCGAACGACTTATCATTGCAACATTAGCATTTCCTCTTAGCTCAGTTCCTGGAGTGACCACTAAATATCACCCTTTCATAGCATTATAATTTACAAAGAACAGGCTTGCTCCACAAGCTCCCACTCAGTCATCACCCGTGAACTGCTCACACTGGTCATATTTTATTATGCATATGATGCCCATCAGAGAAGCATCACAATTTAAGAAAATTCACACTAATTATCGTCAAAATGCAAACCCAAGATTTATGATCGCAAACCCCTTGCTGTTTCATCATGCTTTGTAGAACATGTGCAAAGATAATTAGGCAAAACACTGTTGGTATAATAACATCTTCGGGATGATTCTTGTTGCTAGATGTTGCTGAGTAAATTCTGTGAGTATTTCGTCTGTGGAGTTGAGACTCATCAGTCTCAAAGCCTCCTGCAGAGGCAGATTTTAAACATTTGAAGTACAAAACCAAAGAAAGGCACTGGATGCAAGTTGGTGTTCTACAGGTACTTACAGATGGCTAAGTTCTACACTTAGCCACCTTGGTGAGTACATTTAAGTAAGTAACAAGAGGGTCATATTTTTCCTTTGTCAGGTGTTCCAAAGGGCCTGAGTTACAACAGTGTGAAAGAGCTCATCCTCACAGTTGACGGCGTGATCTCCGTGCACAATCTACACATCTGGTCGTTGACAGTGAATCAAGTGATTCTCTCTGTTCATGTTGCTACAGGTCAGTGAGTTTTGTAAACACCCAGGCAAGATTTACTCCTTACCCTGAAAAGTCAGTCATTTCTCTTCCTTTTACAGTCACCCTTACTATCTATTGTCTGTCAAAACAACTGTAAAATGTGTTGCTCTACTCTGCACCTCTGAAAACCAACCCACTTATCAATGTTGCCATAGCAACAATGAACCCAATTGCATCCTCTGAGCTGATTGCATACAATAGAGAGACCATGCAAAGGGCTAAAATGTCTCTCTTACTTCAAGTCCCCAGCTTCAGAAAAAATGACTTTGCCTATTTGTCTGGGTACCCCCTTAGTCTAAAGAATAGGAATGAATTAAACAACAAAGCATCTCAATGGAGTGTCGCCTGTGTAAATGATACTTTTCTGACCCTGAAGAAGAAAGAAGGGAGGTGGAGGCTCAGCTTTTAAATTCTAACAAGCTAATAGATGTGTAGAAAGATGGTCAGACATCAGGTGGCCATGCAAGACACTTCATCAAATAGACTCAAACCTGCTTTTTTCAAGTAGAAGGGGAGTGTGTCTATGATAAGTTTTCAGACTGGGAGAAATGGGAGATAGGAGGTTTTTCTTCCTTTTAAGAGAAACCTCAGGCCAAGGATAGTAATTAGGTTGTTAAAAATGACTCAAGAAGTTACTTAGAGGTAAGGGATGTGAAAGTCAGTGGCAGTCACTTGAAGGCTGTACTTTATCAGATGTCTTCATTTTCTCCAAGGGGCTCAGATATGACTTCCAGAAATTTACAGCATCCTCTGTGCAAATATTTCACCACCAGAGTAAGAATATAGGAAACAATCAGGTAACCCTGTGGGGACTTTGCAGCCTCCTGAAATTATTTAAGACAGAAAAAAGGATGGCACTGAGGCTGGATGCTCTAGGGAAAGTCTGTGGGGAGCTCTAAATGCTTCCCTGTTCCTGCCACTTGTCTTGATATAAATTCTAATTAAATCCAGGATTGGCAAGCAGGAGATCCTGGAGGCTGGTGAGCAGGGCCCAGTAAGACACAGGAGCTCAGTCTGGTTCTACTGCTATCCAAGTCTTCTCTCCTCCCATAAGAAGCTCCTATCAGTGCCAGACTACAGAGGTAGCTGTGTAGGGAGAGTACCAGTAGTAACTCGGTACCTTGCTGTTGTCTGTGTGAAAGTTAGAAGTGAGTGTTAGAGCCAACTGTTTCTCTGAGGGCTCTGTCCTTTCTCTACCCTTCAGACATCAAACCCTTGAAGGTGAGATCAGCTCCTGTTTCAGCACATGTGTGTATGCTTGTCTGTGTGTGTGTATTTCTGTGTGTGTGTGTGTGTCTGTGTGTGTGTGTGGAGAGAGAGAGAGAGAGAGAGAGAGAGAGAGAGAGAGAGAGAGAGAGACAGAGAGAGAAAGGGAGGGAGGGAGTGTGCGCGGGGGTGTTCGGGTGTGTTCGGGAGAGAGAGAGAGAGAGAAAGAGAGAGAGAGAACACATGCATTGTCACATTATCTGTGTTAATCTTCCTGGTTCTTTATCAACAGCTGCCAGCCAGGACAGCCAGTCTGTGCGGACAGGAATTGCTTGTGCCCTCAGCAGTAGCTTTGATCTGCACTCTCTTACCATTCAGATAGAATCTGCAGCAGACCAGGACCCCAGCTGCCTTCTCTGTGAAGACCCACAGGACTAGCTTGGTCACACTGTCAGCTTCCTGTGTTTCCTAGGCCATGACAAGCTGCAGCAAAGTTTCCGCAACGCACAATTAAGCAAGCAGTGGAATAGATTTGAGAAAGTCATGACAATGCAATGTGCACTCTCTTCCATTGTATTTATCTCCATCTACCGTGAATGAGGATGCATGGGATTCATCAGCTTCTTGGATTATATGCTAATCAGTAGTTGCTCTCAATTACAGTATATATAGATTATTCCCAAATGAGGCTGAAATAACAGATGTTTGCAACCATAGGTAATGAGTGATTAACTTCCCTACACTAGTAGGAATAGTTGAATTCAGGAATGCCTTTTTAGGAATCCACAACACCCTAGGCAAATTAAAGGCTGGGCATCTACCTGAGTAGCTACTTCTGGGGATGGTAATGGGTGTTTCTAGAATCCCTAGGCAAAGCAGAGCAGAGCAGGGCACCAGAGGGTGAGAGAGACAAGCATCCTGGCTGGCTTTTCTTTTCATATAAAGCCCTAGTTTCACTGGATTAGGGCCCTGTCTTTGTGTTCCTATTAAAACATTACCTCCCAGTGGTTACGCAAACCAAGGTTAGATTAGCTTTCTACTCTCTTAAGGGTTCACCAGGGGCATTACATTTCAACATTAGTTTTAGTGGGTTTGTTTAAACTGTTATCAGTGAACAAAGCTGATGTTAACATCAGCACTCATAGAACTATTTTTCTTTTGTTGGAGAGACATACACTGTACAGTTGCAAACAAGTGAGAATTACTATAAGAACTAGCCAATAATCTGGAGGCAGAGAAGATGTCAGATTAAGACAGGTTCATGAAGAATTTCTTTGAGAAAACCAAATTTGATGGGAACAACAACAACAACAAAAACAATGTGCTAGGCAGATGAAATATAGGAGGAGCCAGGATCTATAAAACCAACCCAGGTTGAGACTCATGCCACAAGAGGCTGCCCACCTCTGACACTGCCTGGTCAGGACCCATAGCCTGGATAGCCCAGGGACTTAGCATTGAACCAAATATGTCCGGCAAATAAATAAATAAATGAAAACTCAATGGAATGATTCCTACTGATATTCTGCTATACTCATAGATTGGTACCTCGCCCAAGTGTCATCAGAGAGGCTTCACCTAGCAATGGAGGGAAACAGATGCAAAGATCTACGGCAGAGCTCAGGGAATCCTGCAAAAGAGGGGGAGGAAGGAGTGTAGGAGCCAGAGGGATGAAGGATGCCACAAGGAAATGCACAGGATCAACGAACCTGAGCTCATGAGGGCTCACGGAAACTGAACTGCTAACCAGAGAGCCTGCATGCGACTGACCTAGGCCCTCTGCATATATGCTACAGCTGTGTAGCTTTGTCTTCTTGTGAGACTCCTAACAGTGGGAGTAGGGGCTGCCTCTGAGTGTTTTACTGGATTTTGAGACCCTTTTCCCCATGCTGGTTTGCCTCTGTTAGCCTTCACATGAGGGGAGGCGCCTAGTCTTACTACAACATGATATCCCATGTTTGGTTGACATCCATGGGAAGCCTGGCCTTTTCTGAAGAGAAAATGAAAAGGGAATGGGAGGGTATGCAGAGAGAAGATGATGGAGAGGAAATGGGAGGTGAGGGAAGGAGGAAGGAGAAACTACAGTCAGGATGTAATAATAATAAAAGAATGAAATCAGGGAGTGAGCATCCTGAAGAACTTGGTGCACTGGAAAACGTGAAGAAGATCCTTGTTGCCACTGGTGCACTAAACAGGTGAATTAAAGACCATGGAAAAAGTGAAGCTGGAGAGAGAAGCAAGCCAAGTCATGATGCAACATCTACCTTGAACCTTACCTATGCTTTCCTTTGAATACATTTCTCTGCATTCTCATTCATTCTCTCTCTCTCTCTCTCTCTCTCTCTCTCTCTCTCTCTCTCTCTCTCTCTCATTTTGACCAAATTATCTGTTTCAGTGGTCAGCTATTACAGCAGAAGTATGTACAAATGATTAGTTTTCCTTCTTCAAAAGAAGAGAATGAGTACAATGTGGATTTTAAAGGCAAACATTGCCAGTAGTTCCTTGATGTATTCTATCTGTGACTGAACATGCCCTGCTATTCACAGACAGCACTGAGCTTCACTCTCAATAAAAGTCTGGCTAGGGAAAGAGAAAATGAGCTGATAGAAAGGGTTGTGATTGGATAAAAGATGTATCTAGGGTATGCTGTTAACAAAAGAGCTGTGAAAGAGAGGCGCTACAGGCTACATTAGCAGGATGGAGCGAGAGACGGCAGTGGGTAAAGAGCATGAGAGAATTATAAGACATGGATCCCATCTCTTTCTGCTTCCTTCCATATCTGTAACCTTGAACTGGTCCTATTTCTCTGAGTTCCACAGTCCTCATCAGAAAGTGAAGTTTCTATTGTCATGAAGACATTTATAGCTGAGCTTCATAGACTATCGAAAGTAAGGACGGGGTTCTTTCTGGGGTAAATAGTCTAACCCACCGTCTCTGAACCTCAGCATTGTAAGAAAAAAAATTTTCTATCAACTACTATAAAACTTGTGTTTTTAACGAGGAATTTAAATCTTTTTATCTCCCCATCTTGTAAGATTTTTATGCAAATGTTTTAATTCCCTAATCCTACTCTGGTAAAATCTTGGTATACACAAAGGGTCTACTAAGATCTCCAATTAAAATGGCAGGTTTATCTACCCTTTATCCCCCATTGTGCTAGTTTTTTAAGGAGAAAGATCAGACACCTAATAGCTAATAAGGAAAATACACAGTTGTCACCTGCATTAAAAAACCTAAACTCACCATGTGCCTGTTCCACTGCTATAGTTAGGAGCTCTCCCTCTTGATCAAGAGTAAATTTTTACCTTGTTGCAAGACCTTGCTTGAAATGGTGGACTCTTTCTTTGCAAACACAAACATATTTCTAACAGTACTAATCCCATTTGGGGCTGAATCAGTCTTTGTTGTGGGGAACACTGCCCTTTCCTCAACAGCATGTTTATTAGGATTCTCAAGTCTACTTGCATTTGCTAATTGTGGTTGTAATGCACACACACACACACACACACACACAGATACACACATACACCACATACACACACACACACACACACACACACACACACACACACACACACACAGAATGTAGGGAGGATAAATTTACAGACTGTGAAGGGAAGTGGAAGTTGTATTTGGAACTTGCATGGCTGCCTTTGAACAAGAAACCAAGATTCACAAGGGACACTTGAGGGTGCCTTTCATGTTGGGTTCATGATTGTCTACAAATTTTCCAGATCCTTCATTAAGCAGTCAGGACATTTAATATGATTCATCTGAAACTAGAACAGTTACTGGGCTAACTTTAAATATTGTCAAAGTTATGGTATACCAAAGGCAGAGAAACTTGCTCATATAGCCTTCTCTCTGTGTACCCCTTGGTACATAAAGTAGGCAGAGTGTGTCTCAGAGAGCTAGCCCCAGGCTTGGTCGACTCCTTTTCTTTCCAACTGTGAACATAGGACTGAGGGCTGAGCAGATAGAACAGGTTCTTGGCAAATATGGCTGCCCATCCCCCCCCATTCCTTCTTTTTCACAGGGGGATTGAATGTCTCAAGAGTTAAGTTTAAACCACAGGAAAAAGGGGTGGCTTAATTTATATTCCAGCCACCAAAACATTTCTTTGAATTATTGGACTCAGATTTTAATCCAATGGTATTTTGATTTGTATTACTTTATTTATAGGTCTTCCTTTAGGCCCTCCTCTGGGAAGAAGGACAATTGGCAATACTGGTCTATAGCATTCCAAGTTCTTGACTGTATAATGTCATATTATTTTATGCATTGGTGCTTAGCTCTAATAAGAAGAGGAAACAAATTTCATTTGAATATGTTAATAATAAAAATATTAATGGGCAGAAAATTAGTGATAGTCCTAAAAATAGACCTTTTTTTCTTAGCCTGAATTTGAATATGTGTATAAATATACAAAATCCTTTTTAAGTTTACTATTCCTTTATTATATCTCCTTTTTTATAGTATAGAATAGTTTATTCAGGGCATGGAGAGGGGGGTTAAGAGGGTAGTAGAGGCAGAGAGAGAGAGAGAGAGAGAGAGAGAGAGAGAGAGAGAGAGAGAGAGAGAGAGAGGCTTTCATTATCTCTTAGGTTTAAAATCTAACCTATCACAGTGTTTATATCATGGAACCCACCAAAGAATGTGCTTGTAGGAACCCAGAAATCTCTAAGAAGAGCACATAAGCAGAATTCAAAACTGTTGAATTACATTTTTAAATAATAAATCCTGGCAAGGGCAGGGTACCTCAATGGTTTATGTTCTTGAAGGAAACACACACACGCACACGCACACGCACACGCACACACAGCCTTTATATTTGAATATGCCTTAAGCAGCTCAGTAGCTGGACCACTGCCTAACCTCTACTCGGTTAATCCTGAGTTATCACTAATTCTAAGTTCTACCTTGGCTGATCTGGGGCCGCCTTCTCTATGTCCTGCACTTTTCTCAGGCATGGTGTCCCTTTTCTCCTCCAAACTCTTCTTCCTCCTCCCAGTCCCAAGTCCTGGAGATTCCAAAAACCCTCACCTCTGTCTGTACTTCCCAGCTATTGGCTGTTGGCATTTTTATTTACTAATCAGAACCAACTGGGGGCAGGTTCCCAGAAACTTCTTGCAGACACTCTTGTAAACAGATTTTAGAGGAATGTAATTACCATTCATAATACAAGCAGCTACACAAGGTTGATTCTCCAAGTCATTGACATGATAATTAACCTAAAAGGAGTAATGAAGATGCAATGACTTTATTGATTCCACATGTACAACCTGAGCACTCGCTTTGCAGCAGGCATCCTGCTAGACAGTGGAGTTATAAAGAAGAATTAGTCATAGTATATGCTTCTAACCCACAGCGGTAACTCATACTTCCTCTGGTAATTCAATTAAAATAGAAGCGTTCAGGCCAGAGTCTGGGAAATCACAAGTCAGAGGCCATGGTTTATACGGTTTGCGCATTTCTGTAAATTACCTAGAGATGACTCTAAAGAAGAAGCAAGTCAGACATATGCTTCGATAGCTATAGCAGCATTAGATAGCTATAGCAGCATTTCACATTATAGGGTGAAGTAAGGGATGAAGTGGAATGGTGAGAGTGGCTGAGGGAGCATCAGGCTTTATGCTGTCATGGTGACGTCATTCTGGACCTTGAATTTTATAATAGGGTTCCAAGCAGATAGGAATAGCCATTCTAGGCAAAAGCACAAAAGCAACCAAGGAACACTTGTGCTCATCTGTCAGTCTTTGATTATAAAGCAATGAGCATGTAGAAAAGGCCTTTTTCAACTCTATGGTTTTTAATGTCATATAATTTTACAGCTCTATGGTTATTAGTACATAGAGAATATCATTCCAGTCTTAGGGAATCTTTATGTCATTGCCAGCCTCCAGCAGGATGCTAGAAATCTAGAAGACCTTAAGGACTCTGAGGCTGGAGGTGGGCCTTGCCACTGCTTTTTCATTTATCTTTGTATTTTTCTGGAATTTTGAAGGCCAAGAACACATTGACTTTGACAGAGGAGGTTGGTCACATCTGTGCAATCTCTGCAGATCAGTCACTGCCACTGTCATGCTATTTTGCATTCTGCTGACATCTGGCCCTGTTCAGGTGGAGGCAAATTGATGTGTCCCCTCTCCGATGGACATGCACATTCCGGCAACCGCTCAGGCTACTCCAGCCGTATCTGGTTTCCCTCATGGTTCAGATCAAGCAAGTTTGTGTCCTCTGTCTCAAGGGCTACAGAATGACTCTTTGTTTTCATATTTTGTATAGGTCACAGTACTAATGGTGACATGATCTGACAAACACAATGGTTCTAGTGCAATTTCAAATAATGGAAAAGTTTTATTTTATATAAAAATGCACTGTATGGCAGGCAACCGTGAAGGTGGGAGAGTGACACGTCTACCAAAGGAACTGTCTCGTGGATTCTAGTTAATCTTCTGAAATTTCTCATTTTATTTTTTGAAAATTTCATATCTTTAATTGTCTCACTTGGAAGAACTAGATCGTAAATTGCAAGACAAGTTAAAACGAAGATTTAAAAATCTTAAGACAAAAAACTCCAGATGTTTTCAAGCACGTTTATATGCCATCTGTCAGTTCTGATGTTTTGACTCACCCCTTGCCCCTTCCTTTGCATGGTCAGAATTCTGAGCCACTGAAGTGAGTGACATAGCATAGGATTCTTTGCTTTGAGACATTGTATTCCCCCAGCTTTCAAAACATTGTTTCTGTCAAAGGAACGCACCTCATTCTTCTGAGTACTGAAATCAGGTCAACCTCTCTGCCCTCTCCATCCTTAATATGCTTCTCCATTATCCAGCACCGAGTTGAGATTCATCTAGGGCTCTATGGTGGTGTTAGGGCTCATAAAAGAAATTTATGTGTTCCATATGTTTGGTTGCAGATGGAAAATGGGAATTCTGAAGGACATGACCGAGAGAGTGCCTCTGTATGGAGCATCGATTTGGAAGTTAGATTACCTAAGTTGGGATCTCAGCTCTTCGTTTTATAGGCTCTGTAACCTCTCAAGCTGGTTACTTAAATACTCTGACCCTTCATTTCCTGAGTGGCAAAACTTTCCTATTTAGTTGTCTGGGTATCTAAAAAAAATTGGGACAGTTAGAAGAGTTCAAACTGTGAAGTGTTCTCTCATCGTTCAGGATATTCGTGATTATCTATGAAGGTGAGAAATATGTATATATGAAGCACAGCTTTAAATCATCCAACTCTTTAGAAACTCCTAAGTCATCAGCACAAATACCACTGCCGACAGGCAAAATGGCTGGTGAAAGTTAAACAGTCTTTCTATAAGAAGGAGTAATTGAGCCTTGCTGAGATAAAGGCGTTTACTGAGGGAATGCTTCCTGCAGAGGAAGTCACAGACTAATTAAATCAGTCCAATCTCTTCCTGTCAGTCTCTGAAAATGTCCACTCTCATCTTTGAAGCAGAAGCTGATTAGGCACTCCAAGTATATTTATTAGCAAAAAAGTGTAACTGGCCAGTTCCAATAGGGTAGTCATAGCTTTCTTCCTGTTTCCCCAATTCCTATACAATATCACACCACCTCCTTTCTCTTTCCTCCTGACTTTTGCCCCAACTCATTAAAAAAATGTTTTTTTTTACAAATGTTTATTCATATTTTGGTGTGTGTGTGTGTATGCCCACTGATATGCATGTGTGTGTGTGCCCACTGTATATGCATGTGTGTGTGTGCCCACTGTATATGCATGTGTGTGTGTGCCCACTGTATATGCATGTGTGTGTATGCCCATTGTATGTGCACGTGTGCATACCATTGTGCTATCCCTTGCATACATTTTAGGGACTAAGGGAGGACACTGTGTGTCCTGATCTATCACTCTTTGCCTTACTCATTTGAGACAGGTTCTCTCAAAGAACCCGGAATCAGACTGGCATCCAGTAAAGCTCATGGATCTTCCTGTCCCCAACCACTACAGAGCTGGTGTTATAGGCATAGACAGCCACGTCTTGCTTTCTTTGTGGGTACTGAGTTTCAAAGTCAGATTCTCATGCTCAGAAAGTAAGCACTCTTACCCCATTAGCTACCTCTCTTAGTTTCTGGTTCAATTCACTCATACCAAGTACATTTCCTTCTTACTTGTAGCAAGCCAATTGTGATATTAGATCACTTGATATCATGAAGCCAACAAAACTCTTTATAGCACTCCAGTGTCAGAGAGAAAAAGATATATTCTCATCACATATATATTTTTTATAGAGTCCTGGCTGCTCTCTAGCTGCATTCTCACCCAATGAAGCATGATCCAAAGACCCCCTCACAGAGGAAAGCCTTGTTTCCCACAATAAGCTCCAAGAAAAGTACCTTCAGGACCTTATTCTCTCCGTTCATTTCTCTGCTCCTCCAGTTTTGGATCATAGGGCAATCTGTTTAAATGACTAATTACAGACATATTAAAGGCACCAAACAAATGTCTGTGAATACCCACTTCTTGGCTTGACAGTGATGAGGCCACTTAGCAGACCAATGCAGGCGGAGGTTTCAAAGAAAAAAAAAAACAGTGACCATATGTGGATTAGTCTCTTTAACTTTCAGATTTCACACTTAACGCTTGTCATTCTGTTACTGGGCACCTGCTTCAGTTCTATTTTAAAACGTTAATATATGTTGTTTAGAATAAAATCAGGAATAAGACAGTTCAGGTTAATTTTTCTTTATTTTTTCAATAACCAAAATCATGGTGGAAATATTTTCCATTAGAGCAAGGAAGCTCGCCGTAAAACTTTCCTTTTTGCTCTCTATATTTTCTTGGTAAAAAGAGCTTATTTGGTTAATAGATTGGCTCATGGGAAATGGCCAATAATCTAAGAATTGAGAGAGTTTTATTGGAAATCATCCTGTTATAGGTATAAGAATCCAGCTGAAGAGGAAGATGAGGGTTGGGGGTAATGTGGTAATGCTTGACAACTGTAAAAAAGAACTTCAAATGTAAAATCTGGGAAGAGATGAGAGATGTCTCTCATCTAATGTGATACTAAGAGATCCTACTCTCAGGAGTAACAGTCAAGCCCTAGAGATAACATATCAATAAAATTTTCCTATTTTTCTGTTCTTCAAAAGCATAGATGATTGCTAACAATATAATTCTCATATTTATAGCCACCAAAATGATGAGGCTACTGCATACAGTCCAATATTACCATCAAATATTATTTTCCCAGATTTGCAATGCTTGGGTGTATTTGGGAATACTGTAGATAAAGGATATCAGTTATACTGTAGATGCTCTAAACAATAAGTTAGTGGGCACAACAGAGGGAGGATGATGTGTGAATGTGGTCTATGTTTGAAGGTTAATCTCATCTTCAGAAAGGGGCTTAGTAAATCAGATCCATGTTTTTCTATGCACTGTCTCAGGTTTTAAGACCTGAATTGTATAGTTTAAAAAACTGCAGAACCACAGCTTCTTCCTGCCCATTTTTTCTTCTATGCTTCCACTGTGGTGTGGCAAAAATCCCACAATGGGAAACCAAATATGCCATTTCGGGGTTTCTTTAGTATTTTTGACAAATACTTTTGACAAACTGGTGGTCTTAAAAGATAAGGGCCTCTTTTCAAGGGATCGGGTTGAGATGTCATAGAATTCAGCATCTCAAATCAGTTTTCATGAAAAGAGATACTTCACAGTTCTCAACTGCAGTAACTCATAAGAAGTGGCTGACCCTGCATCCATTCTTTCTACCCATGAGGCAACAGAGGGTATTTTCATCATTTCACCTTGACTATAAAAGAGTACAGCCAGCAACACTGGGTGGTGTAGATGTACAGTTATTTTTCCTCTACATTTTATTGCTATTATTTTGGCAATTTTCAAGTGTCCTGGAATTTACTACTTCAACTGTGGTGTTCACTTATGTAAGTAGAACATTTATACAACAACAACTTAGTAATATGGAGTTTGGAAAACAAATTGAATTCATTTGTTCATCTCATCTAAAAAAAATACAGATAAACCAAACCACAAGCCAAACATAATGCTAAGAGAACACTAGTGCTTTAGAAAAATTGATATTCATCCCAAAGACTCCTAGCCACAGCCAGGATTAGAACTTTCTGAATTTCTAAACTTTATGTGTCCTCAAAAAGTGCCTCATATTTATGTCCTAGGCATCAGCTCCGAGAATCAAACACACACCTGCTCTGCTTCCCCTCTGCAAATCTATTACCCAACAGAATTGCTCAGGTGCAATCAAATCCCAGAACCAGCCACAGTTCTTGATGGATGTTTCCTGTTTAGTCCCAAACATGAAAGTACTTCACTTCATTTTCTTTCTTCAGTTACTGAAGTTGATGTGCATTGTATGTCGCAAAAGTGGGCAGTGGTATGAGTGTGTAGTTTTGAATGTTAGTGTTTGGATACTATGCAGAAATAGAGCTGGAAATGCCAAGATGTGAGTGTGTGAGTGTGTGTGTGTGTGTGTTTGTGTGTGTGTGTGTGTTGGAAGGTTCAGGGCAAGATGAAGAATGTAGTCCTGGGTAAGTAGCTTAGTAAACCAGCAACTGGGAAGTTAAAGATATAGTTGTTTATGTGAATTTTGGCTGAAGTTAAAGAAATAGCACTCTTGATGTCTCTACACAATCAAGGATATATAGGGAGGGACTCTGTTGTGTTTTAAATTGCAGCATCAGGTTACAGGGAAGACAAGGAGAGAAACACTGATTTTAACTTTGTCTTACACTTTTCAAATAATATCTTTAAACTGACATTTTCCCATGTCTGCTGAGTCTATTGGCCACACTAATCAAACCTAACTTAACGAAAAGGGAGCTGACAGATACAAAACTTGTGGTTTCTGAGCTAGAGAGAGAAGAGTATTGCTGAAATATCATGGATCTGGAAGGAAGGAAAGCCCAAATGTGGCACATAACAGTGAGTTTAGTTCTAAAGGACCATCTATGCACAAGACAGTCTCCACAACCAGACTTCGGGGAGATGATTGGTTTGGTGGAATCAATTCAACACTTCCTTTGGATCTCTTAATTTTTCTCTGAAACTGGAACTAAATACATCAATTGAGTGTTTCACTGAAGGAGAAGACACTGAGAATTGGAAATGGGATGGGCAAAAATGAAATAGTCACCACAGGAAGTAGCCAGGGAAGGGCCAGTATTGAAAGCTTGCTTGCTTGGGTGTGCTCATTGCTAGGTTTTGTCTCTCAACTTCCTACTCATCCATCTACACTTGGCTTGATGATACTGAGGCAGGACTGCATTTGTTGCACTCCTCCTTAGCCGGGGCTTTGTTGCCAGCAGGCTCTAGAGGGAGATCATCAACCAGAAGCCTGGACTGAGGAAAAGAGGGCTTTCTCTGGTTTGGGCTCCTGCTTGGACCTCTCTCAACAGAGCCAGCCCAACAAAGCATTTCACGGCAGCAGGAGCTCTTTCTCATTTCCTCTTTATTTCCATTCTGCAGGATGTCCAATATCCACAGAGCCAGTGTCAGTCATACTTCTCTGAAGAAGAGCACCAACTTGCTCTTATCTATCTTTCTTGAGAGATCTGGACTATAGCTCCATAGCAACCCTCTATAGACCGAGACAGAACTGGTGGTTATCAGTGCCTCTCCTCTGGACAGAGCTGGAGCCATTTAGGGTTTAATCCTTAAACCTCCTGAGCCCTATTAATTCTTTAGCCATAGCAATGTTACCTCCTTCGGTGCTGTCTGTGATGGTTCAGTGTTGATTCTTCACCTCTCTGCCTTTTAATTTTTTTACTCCATAACTGATATTTTATATAAAATATAATATAGTTGGTGTGGTCTTATAGGAATCCATGTGCTTTCTGAAGATCAATAAATCAATTAACCTGACTCTGTTTCAATTCTATTCTTGACAAAAGAACTAAAAATAGTCACTTTTCTCATAGCCGTGACTGCTAAATGAGAAGTTGTGTGTCAAGCACTCAGCAAGATGCATCTCATATAGTAAGGTCTCAATAAACCCCAACCATCCAATTTCAGGTTATTATACTTCTGACTTCTGGACCAATGCTAGTCATCATCACTGGCTTATTATGGGGAGAAACTCTTCTCAACCGTTTCCAGCTGTTGTGTTTGTCCCTTTTCTTGTATGTTGTGTAGAGTGTTTTGTTGTTTTGATTTTTAAATATTTCCCCTGCCTCTAACTATAAATCTCTGTTTTGTTTTGTACTTCAGCACTTAGCACAAGACTTTAGCAGAAAGGAGTATTCAATAAATTGCCTTATCAAAAGTGTGATAGTCTGTGAAGAATTGAGTTGGGATTTTAATGGGGATTGCATTGAATCTGTAGATTGCTTTTGGCAAGATGGCCATTTTTATTATATTAATCCTGCCAATCCATGAGCATGGGAGATCTTTCCATCTTCTGAGATCTTCTTCAATTTCTTTCTTCAGAGACTTGAAGTTCTTGTCATACAGGTCTTTCACTTGCTTGGTTAGATTCACACCAAGGTATTTTATATTATTTGCAACTATTGTGAAGGGTGTCATTTCCCTAATTTCTTTTTCAGTCTGTTTATCTTTCATGTAGAGGAAGGCTACTGATTTGTTTGAGTTGATTTTATAACCAGCCACTTTGCTGAAGTTGTTTATCAGGTTTAGGAGTTCTCTGGTGGAAGTTTGGGGGTCACTTAAGTATACTATCATATCATCTGCAAATAGCGATATTTTGACTTCTTCCTTTCCTATTTGTATCCCTTTGACTTCTTTTTGCTGTCTAATTGCTCTGGCTAAGACTTCCAGTACTATATTGAATAGGTAGGGGGAGAGTGGGCAACCTTGTCTAGTCCCTGATCTTAGTGGGATTGCTTCAAGTTTCTCTCCATTTAGCTTGATGTTGGCTACTGGTTTGCTGTAAATTGCTTTTACTATGTTTAGGTAGGGGCATTGAATTCCTGATCTTTCCAAGACTTTTATCATGAAGGGATGTTGAATTTTGTCAAATGCTTTCTCAGCATCTAGTGAGATGATCTTCACAGAGTTAGAAAAGGAAATTCTCAAATTCATATGGAATAACAAAAAACCCAGGATAGCGAAAACTATTCTCAACAATAAAAGAACTTCTGGAGGAATCACCATCCCTGACCTCAAGCTGTACTACAGAGCAATAGTGATAAAAACTACCTGGTATTGGTACAGAGACAGGCAGGAAGATCAATGGAATAGAATTGAAGACCCAGAAATGAACCCACACTCCTATGGTCACTTGATCTTTGACAAAGGAGCTAAAACTGTCCAGTGGAAAAAGGACAGCATTTTCAACAAATGGTGCTGGTTCAACTGGAAGACAACATGTAGAAGAATGAAAATTGATCCATTCTTATCCCCTTGTACAAAGCTCAAGTCTATGTGGATAAAGGACCTCCACATAAAACCAGATACACTGAAACTAATAGAAGAGAAGGTGGGGAGAAGCCTCGAATACTTGGGCACAGGGGAAAAGTTCCTGAACAGAACTCCAATGGCATATGCTCTAAGATCGAGAATTGACAAATGGGACTTCATAAAATTGCAAAGTTTCTGTAAGGCAAAGGACACTGTCAATAGGACAAAACGACAGCCAACAAATTGGGAAAAGATCTTTACCAATCCTTCATCTGATAGAGGGCTAATATCCAATATATACAAAGAACTCAAGAAATTAGACTCCAGACAACCAAATTACCCTATTAAAAAATGGGGTATAGAGCTTAACAAAGAATTTTCAACGGAAGAAACTCGAATGGCCGAGAAGCATCTAAAGAAATGTTCAGCATCCTTAGTCGTCAGGGAAATGCAAATCAAAACAACCCTGAGATTCCATCTCACACCAGTCAGAATGGCTAAGATTAAAAACTCAGGTGATAGTAGATGCTGGCGAGGGTGTGGAGAAAGAGGAACACTCCTCCATTGTTGGTGGGACTGCAAGATGGTGCAACCACTTTGGAAATCAGTCTGGCGGTTCCTCAGAAAATTGGACATAGCATTACCCGAGGATCCAGCTATACCACTCCTAGGCATATACCCAGAAGGTGCTCGAACATATAACAAGGACATATGCTCAACTATGTTCATAGCAGCCTTATTTATAATAGCCAGGAGCTGGAAAGAACCCAGATGTCCTTCAACTGAGGAATGGATTCAAAAAATGTGGTATATTTACACAATGGAGTATTACTCAGCTATTAAAAACAATGAATTCGAGAGGTTCCTTGGTAAATGGATGGAACTAGAAATTATCATCCTGAGTGAGGTAAGCCAATCACAAAAGAAGACACATGGTATTCACTCACTGATTATTGGATATTAGCCTAGAACCTTGAAATGCCCAAGATGCAACTCACAGGCCACATGAAGTCCATAAAGAAGGAAGACCAAGTGAGGGTGATTCGGTCCTTCTTAGAAGGAGCAACAAAATACTCAAGGGAGCAAATATGGAGACAAAGCGAGGGACAGAAACTGAAGGAGGGGCCGTCTCAAGACCACCCCACCTGAGTATCTATCCCATGTGCAATCACCAAAGGTAGATGCTGATGTGGAAGACAGGAAGTGCATGCTGATAAGAGCCTGATATGGATATCTCCTCAGAGGCCTTCAAGAGTCAGACATATTCAGAGGCAGATGCTCACAACTAGCCATTGAACTGATCATGGGGTTCTCAATAGAGGAGTTAGAGTGAAGACTGAAGGAGCTGAAAGGGTTTGTGGCACCATGAGGAGAGCAACAATACCAACCAACCACAGCTCCCAGGGTCTAAACCACCAGCCTGGGAGCACTTAGGGGGGGATCCAGGGCTTCAGCTGAATATGTAAAAGTGGAGGGCCCTGCTGGGCATAGGTGGAAGAAGAGAACCTTGACCTCATGAAGGCTGGATGCCCCAGGGGGTGGGAATTTTGAGGGTGGGGAGGTGGGAGTGGGGGGGTGTAGATAGAGGTTACATCCACAGAGAAGGAGGAGGAGGGGCGAGGGGATTGGGGGTTCCGAGGGGGTGGTGGGGGATGGGGTAAGGGGACAACATAGGAAATGTAAATAAATCATCCAATAAAAAAAAATATATAAAAGGAAAAAAAAAGTGTGATAGTCTTATCTGGGAGACTGTAATGTTATAAATAGAAAAACGAGTCACTTTTCAATTCTTTCACATTTAATTGTAAATGCAGATATCTACATTTGGGCTCTAACCTTAGATTCATTCCATCCTGCATTAAGTGTGATTTTTCTGTTTGGAGCTGCAAGATTTTGGACATATTCTGAAGCAGGAATTAAATGGGAGGATAATGGCATCTGTGTCAAGAGTTTGTATAATCATTAGGTAACTAATGTGGCTGGAACATAACATAGCCTAAGGACGTGAGTGCTTGCTCTGTCTGAAATATATCCCTGCTCATGAACATAAATGGGTGCATGACAAGGATAGAATATTTGGAAGATGTGTATTATTTAATTAGGGGTTTCATGTTGTTATTTAAAGAATTAAATTATCAAAATAATGAAAAAAACCATCACTCATATCCTAGAACCTTAAAATGTAGATTGGATGTAAGCAGTATTATAACCTATTGTTCCTTACAGTGTGTTCAGTATACTGTTCATAAAAAGCTAAAACAGGAGACTGTAGAACTGTTTTAAGGAATTGATATAAAGAACTGAGAAATGGAGAAGGTAGAAATTAAAATGCTTAAAAATAGAGTGATGATACTATTATGCCATTTGTGTGTGTGTGTGTGTGTGTGTGTGTGTGTAGGGAATTTCATTCAAAGATCATGGTTATGAAATGCTTACTGTGGAGCACTGTATGCTTAGAAATTATTCTAGAAAGTGAGATGAGAGCATACATGTTTCCTGACATTCACAGAAAGAATACACAGGGGAGAGATATGGGAGAAGGGATAGGGTAGATTTAAAGGAAGAGTAAGGAGTTGAGGATAATGTGATAAAACTAACTTAACCCTCTGTATCCTGAGAGATGCTAAAATGAAACAGAAATATCATTGTGTATGTCCATTTTCTCCCAGACCTGGAAAAGTCCAATAGAAATTCAGTTGTTAGGTAGAACAGATCTTACCTTTCCTCCAATCTGTCTTTGCTTTTTCATAAGCGTGCTTATTCAGTGAACATTTAATGAATGCTAATTTTGGACAAAGCCCTCTGGTACGTTTGAATACCCAACCAATTTGCTGAAAATGTGGTGTCTAATGAAGGAAATTATGGTGGTTTGGATGAGATATCCCCCATACTCTTGGACATTTGAATTCTTGGTCTCTAGTTGGTAGCACTGCTTGGGTGGCTTAGAATGTATGGTCTTGTTGGAATGGGTATGAAATGGACTGGTTTGGGTGTTAAATTCAAAATGCAAAAGTCTCCACTTCCAGTTGCAGCTCTGGGACTCCACTCTGCCATAATAGACTCTTATCCCTCTGGGACTGTAAGTCTAAATAAATTTTTCTAAAAGTTGTCTTGGCCATGATGTTTTATCAAACTAATAAAAAAATGTGACCAATACAGACATTGATAATAAACAAACAAATAAGGACTTAAATGAGACATCTTGGGGGTAGTTACAAGACGAAGAAATGGCAATGATTAGGAGAATGACAGAAAAAGGCAGCTGCATATATACGGTCATGGAGGTCCTATTGAAAAAAGGTGACATTTGAGCTGCGCCTGGACATCAGGAAATGTCCATCTATAAAAAGAGATCAAGGAAAAGGACCAACCCCTCGTGATAGTGGAGGAAAAGACAGACTAGTATGTGTAAAAGCCAAGGTAAGAAGAACTTGAAAAGGAAATGAAGACAGTGTGTTTGAACATTTGTGGGCAAAGGTTGCAAAAGTGTAATATTCTGGATACACAAGTTAAAGTCAGTAGACAAAGACTGGTACCGAGACTTTACTATAATTGAAAAGCCTTTCCTTAATAGATTGGACCCACAGCAAGATCTGGGCATGCTACAAGTCTTTAAGATAGTGTTGCTCCGAAAAACGTATTTTCAAATAAACCCATTAAATATTTACCAAAGCCCACAAACCTCTTCTAAAGAAATGCTTCCCTAAGTATGTGTTATTTAATATTTATAGTTAAAAGATCCTCCTGGAAGAAGCAAAGCAGCACATAGGGAAATGTCTCCCAGGAAGTCACAAGAAGAGTAGAGAAGTAGGATGGATGCCTGGTGACCCCATCATCACACTCCTGAGATGCATCTCCTCATGAAAGCTCTATGGCAATCTGTCATCACCAGCATTTAAACAGGATTATGGTCAGGGAATCCCATACCTGGCTTGGAGTTCCTCATTTTGTTTTTGTTTCTCCTTTATAGGAATGACATTCAGTCCAAGGGCTGCAGGGGCTGTCTTATTTCTTCATGTAGTCAGCAAGGACAAACTGTGGTACCCAAATACTGCTTATCTGACTACAATGCCTGTATTCTCTCTACATCTACCATAGGACAAGCTTCTGGGGGGTAGGATCATCAGACATCCACCATTCAGAAGACGTGTCACTCACTTACAAACCTTGTTGCCTTTTTAAATTTTAATTTTTTAAAAAATGGAGTAAGAGTTTATTTTGGAACACTATTGAGTGACTCTGGCCTGGGAAAGACAGTGTCAGGTTACCTTGAATTCCATGTTCCAATGTAGAAGCAGTTTCATGGAGTGTTTATAGTTTGAAAAAGCAAAGTCTTACACCAAAATAAGTTTAAAATATTTTCATGGGTACATCAGAGAGACAGTCATAGTGAGATGGAGGAGGCTTTCTTACAGCCCCAAGATGCATTCTGAGTTTTTGGGTTGGTGAAAGTTAAGTTGGTGTGCTAAGTTAAGAGATTCCAAATAGTTTTTAAGATGTTAGCACTGACACACAGGTAGGCAAGGAATGCTTGTTTTGGGGAGCTGTATCTAGGCTACAAATAAGGTAATTATCTTCTGGACATGAAACATTCTGATCTCTCCACAGGAATATAATTTTAACTCATCTTAGCAGACATGGTTTTTTTTTTCAGGTCTTGGTCACAGGGCCCCTTGTTGGACAAGCATCACATATTGTATGTGCCAGAACCACATACTAGTTATTAAATGTTATAAAGTCCTTTATAGATAGTAAAACTCATCTGTAGGATTTGATGTAGATGAGCTTAAATAGTAAAACATAGATGAATACATTGAACTGAAACGAGATTTCTCTTTATGGTGTTACCATGTGTCATTTCACTCTCTCATAGCATCCCTGTAATTTATCAGGTACCTAGTTTCTACCAGTTGGCTATGCTTGTCCCTGACTCTGGACCTTTGATCATTTTCTCTTTCTGGAATACTCTATCATGTTTTCCTTTCCTTCTGTTACTTAGATGTTATATTTACCTTTTCAAATTTATTTATTTATTTATTTATTTATTTATTTATTTATTTATTCTCTCATATAACATATTCCAGCTGCAGCTTCTCCTCCCTCCTCTCTTCCCAGTCCCTCAGAATACTCTTCTCCCACTAATCTACCCCTACTCCATTTCCTTTCAGAAAAAGGCAGGCATCTCAGGGATATCAACGAAACATTCCATATCTATCTGCAATGAGACTAGGCAACCATCTTATTAAGGCTGGAAGAGGCAACCCAGTAGGAGGAAAAGGGTCCAAATAGTAAGCAAAAGAACTAGAGACACCACTGCTGCTCTCTCTGATAGAAGTCTCACAAGAAGACTCGAAGAGATGGCTCAGCAGTTAAAAGTTAAGCTCACAGTCAAAAATCTATTTACTTCTGAAAGTTCTGCTAAAGATCAACTATTTCTACATCTTCTCTCACTTCTGGCTTCTTCTTTCCTTATTCTGAAAGTACTTTATTTAATTTATTACTTTTGACCCCTTCAACCAGATTTTGAGTTCTTCCTAAGAATGATGTCTTAGTTTCACTTATTCAACTAGATTTTTAGTTCTTATAAAGCAGCAATTTTTCTTTTACCCCTTTCCTCCTCTCACAGAGCCTATCATGGCTCCTAGGCTCTACATTCATTGGAGAATTTTCTGAATGAAAAATTATACAATATGTCAAGTCTTAAGGCATAGACTGGATGTACTAATTTTTAATTAAACTCTTAGGAAAATAGTATAGCCAGAGTTTCTGAAGACAGACCATAGGAAGGATGACAGGACAGACACCAACATAACCGATTTTGTAATGGGGACCATTTCTTTGCAAAGCTGAACTGGAAATAAGAATCTAGGTTTTCATTATTTTCTTTAGTTGCTATGGAGACAAATGAGATAACATACATGAAATCCCTTTGTTAACTGCCAATCACTATAAATATTATCCCACTTTTAGCAGCAATTCTGTGAATGGTAATATATTATAGAAATACTACACCCAGTCTACATATTTCTTTGGGAGTATAGATGTTCTTCCTTGTAACCACCAGCATATTGAAAACATATATTTGGCTACTTGCTTGGATGAATAGTCAGCCTATTTAGAATAATTTCTATAGACTTATCTGACTGTGGAAAGCTATTTCCTGAGATCTTCTGGTGCTAATATTTGATCTTGATGTTTGGAAGGAAATTTCAGTGGAAATAAGAGGAAAATGCAGACTTATAGAAGCTGAGAAGTGATCCTGGCAGTTGTAACCAGCACAGTGTCTGTAAAGTCAAGATAATCCCTGAGGGAAGCATTCTGTCAGGTCTAAACTTTTACTCAATATAAGTGGGTCAAGTTTTAGTACAGCATTTTGATAAGAAGATCTTGCTTATCTTATTGTAGGCGCATGGACACAGATTTCTGCAAATGCTACTTCCCTGAATTGAGCTAAGTAGTAAAGAAAGTAATGAAAAAGCCCACAGAGTGGGCTTCCTGACTCAGAATGTAATCTCTATTAACCTGTGTATATGTTTGAGGCTGATAGCTTCTGCACTAATGTTTTATCCATAATTCTGTACATCTTTGACCTTTGGACCAATTTTAGGAAGGTAGGAAGTCAAGGATTAAGTGATTCTGGAAGGTAAAGGTGGCTTGAAAATTCCTGTCAACATTTTTTTCTCTTATACTTTTTTATTTTGGTAAAAGGTAGAATCTAGCATCAATTCTAAGAGTAGTTTTTCTAGGATTGCTAAGCTATAAGCTCCAAAGTGTGTTGAAGCCTTTTAAAGTGAGAGTTTGGCCTTCCAAAAGGTTCAATAAGCAGCTGAAAGAGTCAGATGCAGATATTTGCACCCAACCAATGGACAGAAGCTGGTAACCCCTGTTGTTGTATTAGGGAAAAGCTGGCAGAAGCTGAGGAGGAGGGCAACCCTATAGGAAGACCAGCAGTCTCAACTAACCTGGACACCCAAGATCACTCAGACACTGAGCCACCAACCAGGCAGCATATACCAGATGATGAGGCCCCCAACACATATACAGCAGAAGACTACCGGGTCTTGATGCAGTGAGAGAAGATGCACCTAATCATCAAGAGACTTGAGTCCTGAGGGAGTTGGGAGGTATGGTGGGGTGGGGCTTGGGTGATGGGGACATCCTCTTGGAGATAGGGGAGGAGGTATGGGATGTAGCACAGGCAGAGGGTGGACCAGGAGGAGGATAAAGAGTGAACTGTAAAAAAAAGATTAAAGAATATAAATAAATAAATAAATAAATAAATAAGTAAGTAAATAAAGTGAGAGTTTGGCAGGGGGCGTTTATCCAAATTAGGGTTTTTTTGTTTGTTTGTTTGTTTGTTTGTTTAGGAAGAAATGTCTCTTATTTTCTAGTATATCAGTCCAGTGGACATAAGTGAGATAAAGCAGAAGACAGCAGCCTGATTGATGTGGGCTTCTGTACCTCACATGATGCTTTAGGAGAAATAAATATCTTAGGTTCAGGGACTTGGATAATTTTGGTGTTAAGTTGGTTAAAGTCCAAATAACTTGGTCTAGTCATAGCCTCCAGATTCCCTGGGAGCTGGGACTGAGAAGGTGCACATAGTCATGTCGGATGTGCAGTTTTCAGTCACATCCAGCCAGCTCCAGGCTCTCTGTCCCACAGAGGGTAGGATAGGCAGCCCTATCTCCTTCTGTGTTTCCATGATGCTGTGGCATCTTACTGTTCAGGAAATACTGAATGATATAAATGACAAGAGCAACTTGAACTTGGCATATCTCTTCAAAAGTCTTGGACAAGGAAAGTTGACGCTGAGCTAGCTGCTGGATAGAAAGAATGGGATCCAACTTCTCTTTATCATAAAGGGCAATTTTGATAGAAAAATTATAGTAGTACAAAAGCAATAATACCAAAAAGACCAACTAGGAAGATCTCAGGCATTGATCTGACAAATATATTTCTTTCTTTTATTTAATTTGATATTTTATTTATTTACAATACAGATGTCATACCCTTTCCCCATTTCCCCTTCCTAGAACCCCCTATCCTATACCACCTCTTCCTTTATGCTTTTATGCCATTTTAATTACATGCATGTATTAAGGTCAGTTCTAGGTTGAGGGTATAACAATACAATAGATGCAAATAGTCAAGGAACAAGCAAGACAATAAACACAAATAGTCAAAGAACAAGCAAGACATTAAACTCAATTACATAAACACTCCTGCAATCACTGTTTCTAAAGGCTTATCAGGATGACCAAGGTATCTGAGCCTGCTTCTCTGTGCTAGCCCAAGGTCATTTTCATGTCTGAAGCCTACTTCCTTGTTCTAGCCTAAAATTTAGATTCCTGTCTGAAATTACTTCTTTGTTCTAGCCTAATATTTAGATTCCCGCCTGAGATTACTTCTTCATTGTAGCCTAAAATTTAGATTCCTACCTGAAATTACTTCTTTGTTCTAGCCTAATGTCAGATTCCTTCCTGAAGCCTACTTCCTTGTCCTTGGCAAATGTCATATTCCTTCCAAGCAGCCCATTTCCTTGTCCTTGGCCCATGTCAGCTTCTTGCCAAGCAGCCCCAAAGGCTCTCTGCCTCTCCTACTTTTTTATTTCATGAACAAGACTGATCCTGTCTTAGCTTGTTCTGACAAGAATGCCTTCCTTACCTGTCATGGAATATGCATTATAAAAAGCAATGCATTACTGTCTTAGGTTGGTAAGGCTCTGTGCAGAATCTTACCTGTCCTTGGCTTGCCAGCCTGTTAAATTAATAACTCTGTCTGGGGGTCCATTATCAGTTTCAAGTCATGTACCTTGGCTGCCAGTCTGTTGATGTAGTTAGAGACAAGCTTTAACACTATGGGCAGGAATAAAAGTATTCCCAGGATAAGAAGGGCTAGCCTGATCAAGCTATGTATGCCATTCCTGGGGTTTGACCACAATGGAAATACTGACCTCAGGCCATGAATAATTTTATCAGCATTATCTGCAGCATCAAAGCTCAACAGAGCAGCATTCTTTAAATTCATAATCTCACTATGCAAAGCTAACACACCCAGAGGGGTGTTAGGATTATGCCAAATATCCTACAGGTGTCTTTAAGCTTTTTTCTAATGATAATGACAATCATTGTGAATTTCAAAAGTCTCAGTACTCCAATGATATTTTTCATGACACTTGGGATGGCTCCTAACTCTTGAACTCTGAACCTCCTTCAGATAATTTGAATAGGTTATAGAGCATCATCCATTGTTCCAGATACTTATAAATACTTTTGTATACTCAATACATTAGTACCATTTTTTGCTAGATGGTTAACAAAAATAGTTGTCTTAACTCATAGTGTCAATGCTATTGCAGAAGCAGTGGTGCTAGCAATTAATGAAATTAAAGCTTTTATACCAGCAATAATCAAACCCACTACCCTTCTGCTTAAATCCTAACTCACTTCTTCCAGAATTTTCAAGCTGTTTTCAGCGAGTCAAGGTTTTCTAATACTCAGGGCAGTAAGACAAAAGCTGTTTGATAGACTCCTGTAACACACATGCCAGGTTTCAACACACTAACACAATTGGAAATTATACAGTCAGTGCAACTTACAATAAATACTGTAGAAGAGACAAAACCAATTTTAGCTTGACAATTAAAAGAGCCTTAAAACATGCACTAACCCTTGTTTGAAATCCAGGTCCTGTCACAACTTTATCTCTTTCTATTATGACATTATAGTGAGCTACAGCTTACTTCCAAATATGTCTCTGACAATGTCCAGATCCAGTCTTCCAAAAGTAGACTGTTATTTCCAATATTGGATTGATTTCTAGACCAGTAAATGATTGAGTCCTAATAGTTGGTCACCTTTAGGAAGAATACAAGAGACATTATAATTTCTCTTTTTGATTCTCTATCCTACAAGGTCTAAAAACTTGAGGCAAGGCAACTTGTCCCATCTGGGATATAGTCAAGCAAAGGTGTGTCAGGAACTTATGTCCAATACAGCTCACCAGTCACCCTCGTCACAGCACTCAGCAAGATCAGAGGTCGGCATCATTCTTTGTCTCAGCAACAATATGTCTAGCCCATCTTCTTAGAGTTCCATGGGTCTCTTCCACAATTCCTTGTCCTTGAGGATTATATGAAAGCCCTGTAAAAAGTTGTTGACAAAAAGTCCCGACTGCTTGACTACATTTGCCAGAGCCATCATCTGTTTTTTTTATTGGATATTTTATTTGTTTACCTATCAATGTTATCCCCTCCCCCATTACCCCCTAAAACTCCTTATCCCATCCCTCTTCCTCCTACTTCTATGAGGGTGTGCCCCAACCATCCACCCATTCCTGCCTCCCTACTCGAATTCCCCAACACTAGAGAATCCGAACTTTCAAGGACCAAGGCCCTCCTCGTCCACTGATGCCTGACAACTACCTATACAGGTGGAGCCATGAGTCCCTCCCTTTGTGTCCCCAGGCTGGAGGTTTATACCCTTGGAGCTCTGGTTGAGTATTTTGATACTCCTTCTAAGAAGGACCAAATCATCCACACTTTGGTCTTCCTTCTTCTTCTTGAGCTTCATGTGGTCTATGTATTGTATCTTAGGTATTGTGAGCTTTTGGGCTAATATCAATTTATCAGTGAGTGCATACCATGTGTGTTCTTTTGTGATTAGGTTACCTAACTTAGGATGATATTTTCCAGTTCCATCCGTTTGCCTAAGAATTTCATGAACTAATTATTTTTAATAGCTGAGTAGTACTGTATTGTGTAAATGTACATATTTTCTGTACCCATTCCTCTGTTGAAGGACATCTGGGTTCTTTCCAGCCTCTGGTTATTATAAATAAGGCTGCTATGAACATAGTTGAGCATGTGTTCCTGCTGTATGTTTAAACACCTTTTGGGTATATGCCCAGGAGTGATATAGCTGGGTCCTCAGGTAGTACTATGTTCAATTTTCTGAGGAACCACCAGAATGCTTTCCATAGTGGTTGTAGCAGCTTACAATCCAACCAACAATGGAGGAGTGTTTCTCTTTCTTCACATCCTCATCAGCATCTGCTATCACCTGAGTTTTGCTCTTAGCCATTCTGACTGGTGTGAGGTGGAATCTCTGGGTTGTTTTGATTTGCATTTCCCTGATGACTAAGGCTGTTAAACACTTCTTTAGGTGCTTCTTGCCCATTCAAGTTTCCTCAGCTGATAATTATTTGTTTAGCTCTATACTCCATTTTTAAATAGGGTTATTTGATTGTCTAGAGTCTAATTTCTTCAGTTCTTTGTATACCTTGGCTATTAGCCCTTTATCAGATGTAGGATTGGTAAAGATCTTTTCCCAATCTATTGGTTGCTGCTTTGTCCTATTGATGGTGTCCTTGGCTTTACAGAAGCTTTGTAGTTTTATGAAGTCCCATTTGTCAGTTCTTGATCTTAGAGCATAAGCAATTAGTGTTCTGTTCAGGAACTTTTCCCAGGTGCCCATGTGTTCGAGGTTTTTCCCCATTTTCTCTTCTATTAGTTTCAGTGTAGCTGGTTTTATGTGGAGGTAATTGATCCACTTGGACTTGAGCTTTGTACAAGGAGATAAGAATGGATCAATTTGCATCCTTCTACATGAAGACCTCCAGTTGAACCAGTACCATTTGTTGAAAATGCTTTTTTTCCACTGGATGGTTTTAGCTCCTTTGTCAAAGATCAAGTGACCATAGGAATGGGGGTTCATTTCTGGGTCTTATATTCTATTCCATTGATCCTCCTGCCTGTCTCTGAACCAATACCATGCAGCTTTTATCACTATCGCTTTGTAGTACAGCTTGAAGTCAAGGATGGTGATTCCCCCAGAAGTTGTTTTATTATTGAGAATATTTTTCACTGTCCTGGGTTTTTTGTTATTCCAAATGAATTTGAGAATTGCTCTTTCTATCTTTGTGAAGAATTGAGTGGTATTTTTATGAAGATTGCATTAAATCTGTAGATTGCTCTCAGCAAGATAGCCATTTTTACTATATTAATCCTTCCAATCCATGAGCATGGGAGATCTTTCCATCTTCTAAGATCTGCTTTGATTTCTTTCCTCAGGGACTTGAAGTTCTTGTCATACAGATCTTTTAGTTGCTTGGTTAGATTCATACCAAGGTATTTTATATTATTTGTAACTATTGTGAAGGGTCATTTCCCTAATTTTTTTCTCAGCCTGTTTATCTTTTGAGTAGAGGAAGGCTACTCATTTGTTTGAGGTAATTTTATATCTAGTCACTTTGTTAAAGTTGTTTATCAGGTTTAGGAGTTCTCTGGTGGAAGTTTTGGGGTCACTTAAGTATACTATCATATCATCTGCAAACAGTGAAATTTTGACTTCTTCCTTTCCAATTTGTATTCCTTTGACCTCCTTTTGTTGCCTAATTGCTCTGGCTAGGACTTCCAGTACTATATTGAATAGGTAGGGAGAGAGTGGGCAGCCTTGTCTAGTCCCTGATCTTAGTAGGATTGCTTCAAGTTTCTCTCCATTTAGTTTGATGTTGGCTACTGGTTTGCTGTATATTGCTTTTACTATGTTTAGGTATAGACTTTGGGTTCCTGATCTTTCCATGACATTTATCATGAAGGAATGTTGAATTTTGTCAAATGATTTTTCAGCATCTAGTGATATGATCATGTGTTTTTTTTCCTTTGAGTTTGTTTATATAGTGGATTACATTGATGGATTTCTGTTTATTGAACCATCTATGCATTCCTGAGATAAAACCTACTTGATCATGATGGATAATTGTTTTGATGTATTCTTGGATTCGGTTTGCAGGAATTTCATTGAGTATTTTTGCATCGATATTCATAAGGGAGATTAGTCTGAAGTTCTCTTTCTTTGTTGGGTCTTTCTGTGGTTTAGGTTTGAGCATAATTGTGGCTTCATAGAATGAACTGGGTAGTGTTCCTTCTGTTTCTATTTTGTGAAACAGTTTATAGAGAATTGGTGTTAAGTCTTCTTTGAAGGTCTGATAGAACTCTGCAATAAAACCATCTGGTCGCAGACTTCTTTTGGTAGGAGACTTTTAATGATTGCATCTATTTCTTTTGGGGTTATGGGACTGTTTAGATGGCTTATCTGCTCCTGATTTAACTTTGGTAGCTGGCATTTGTCTAGAAAATTGTCCATTTCATCTAAATTTTCCAATTTTGTTGAGTATAGGCTTTTGTAAGAGGATATGATGATTTTTTGAATTTCCTTAGTTTTTGTTGTTATGTCTCCCTTTTCAGTTCTGATTTTATTAATTTGGATACTGTCTCTCTGCCCTCTGATTAGTTTGGCAAAAGGTTTATCTATCTTATTCATTTTCTCATAGAACCAGCTTCTTGTTTTATTGATTCTTTGTATAGTTCTTTTTGTTTCTGTTTGGTTGATTTCAGCCCTGAGTTTGATTATTTCCTGCCATCTACTCTTCTTTGATGTGTTTCCTTGTTTTTGTTCTAGAGTTTTCAGGTGTGTTGTCAAGCTTCTGGAGTATGCTCTCTCCAGTTTCTTTTTGTAAGCACTTAGAGCTATGAGTTTTCCTCTTAGCACTGCTTTCATTGTGTCCCATAAGGTTTGGTATGACAAGGCTTCATTTTCATTTAATTCTAAGAAGTCTTTAATTTCTTTCTTTATTTCTTCCCTGACCACATTATCATTGTGTAGAGTGTTGTTCAGTTTTCACATGAATGTGGGATTTCCATTGCTTTTGTCATTATTGAAGACCAGCCTTAGTCCATCGTGATCTGATAAGATCCATGAGATTATTTCAATTTTCTTATATCTGTTGAGGCCTGTCTTGTGCCCAATTATATGGTCTATTTTGGAGAAGGTACCATGAAGTGCTGAGAAAAAGATATATTCTTTTGTTTTAGGATGAAATATTCTATAGGTGTCCTTTAAATCTATTTGGTTCATAACTTCTGTTAGTTTCACTGTGTCCCTGTTTAGTTTCTGTTTCCATGATCTGTCCATTGCTGAAAGTCGGGTGTTGAAGTCTCTCACTATTATTGTGTGAGATACAATGTGTGCTTTGAGCTTTAGTAAGGTTTGTTTTATGAAAGTGGATGCTCTTGCATTTGGCGCATAGATGTTCAGAATTGTGAGTTCATCTTGGTTGACTTTTCCTTTGACGAGTATGAAATGTACTTCCTCATCCTTTTTGATAGCTTTAAGTTGAAAGTTGATTTTATTCCATATTAGAATGGGTACTCCAGCTTGTTTCTTGGGACCATTTGCTTGGAAAATTGTTTTCCATCCTTTTACCCTGAGGTAGTGACTGTCTTTTTCACTGAGGTGTGTTTCCTGTATGCAGCAAAATGCTGGGTTCTGTTTATGTATCCAGTCCATTAGTCTATGTATTTTTATTGGGGAATTGAGACCATTGATGTTAAGAGATGTTAAGGAACAGTGATTGTTGCTTCCTATTATTTTTGTTATTAGAGGTGGAATTATCTTTGTGAGGCCATCTTCTTTTGGATTTGTTGGAAGAGGATTACTTTCTTGCACTGTCTAGGGTGTAATTTCCCTCCTTGTATTGGAGCTTTCCCGCTATTATCCTTTGTAATGCTGAGTTTGTGGAAAGATATTGTGTAAATTTGGTTTTGTCCTGGAATATTTTGGTTTCTCCATCTATGGTAATTGAGAGTTTTGCTGGGTATAGTAGCCTGGGCTGGCATTTGTGTTCTCTTAGGGTCTGTATGATGTCAGTCCAGGATCTTCTGGCTTTTATAGTATCTGGTGAGAAGTCTGGTGTAATTCTTATAGGTCTGCCTTTATATGTTACTTGGCCTTTTCCCCTTACTGCATTTAATATTCTTTCTTTGTTTTATGTATTTGGTATTTTGATTATTATGTGACAGGAGGTATTTCTTTTCTGGTCTAGTCTATTTGGCATTCTATAGGCTTCTTGTATGTTTATAGGCATCTCGTTCTTTAGGTTACGGAAGTTTTCTTCTATAATTTGTTGAAGATATTTACTGGCCCTTTAAGTTGGGAATCTTCACTCTCTGCTATACCTTTTATCCTTAGGTTTGGTCTCTTCATTGCATCCTGAATTTCCTGGATGTTTTGTGTTAAGAACTTTTTGCACTTTGCATTTTCTTTGACAGTTGTGTCAATATTTTCTATGGTATCTTCTGTACCTGAGATTCTCTCTTCTATCTCTTGTATTCTGTTGGTGATGCTTGCATCTATGACTCCTGATTTTTTTCCTAGGTTTTCTATCTCCAGGGTAGTTTCCCTTTGTGATTTCTTTATTGTTTCTACTTCCATTTTTATGTCCTGGATGGATTTTTTTCAATTCCTTCATCTGTTTGGTTGTGTTTTCTTGTAATTCTTTAAGGGATTTTTGTGTTTTCTCTTTAGGGGCTTCTACCTGTTTACCTGTTTTCTCCTCAATTTCTTTGAGAGTGCTATCTAAGTCTTTCTTAAAGTCCTCTATCATCATCATTAGAAGTGATTTTAAATCTGAATCTTGCTTTCCTGGTGATATGGGGAATTCAGGACTTTCTATTGTGGGAGAATTAGGTTCTGATGATGCCAAGTACCCTGGGTTGTTGATGCTTATGTTCTTGTGCTTGCCTTTCATTATCTGGAACTCCTTAGTGATGCCTTCACTGTCTCTGACTGGAGCCTGTCTTTCCTATTATCTTGGTTGTGTCAGAACTTTTCAGAGTGGGTGTTGCTGCTGGGTTAGAGAGGAAGTCCAGGATCTGCTAACTGCTTGGGCACAGACCAGAAGGAACCAGTACCCTGGGCCGGAAGTGAATTCTTGGGTCCCAGTTGGTCCCTGTTACTCCCTGTTTGGGGCGGGTGTTGCTGTCTTTTTACCTAAGATACTGTTGGGGTAGAGCTCCTGGGAGCCCCGCCTTCTCTGGGTTTTGTGAGATTGGGTGCAGAGCTGAAGCCCAAGATCTGCTTAGTCCTCAGGCGCAGACTGGAAGGGAGAAATATATTTCTTATTCAGATCTCAATAAAACATTATTTATACTCAATAAAACATCATTACAAAACATCAAATAATATACACATACATATACATACTTCCATATGAAAGCTGGGAAACAGAGAATGTGACTTACTCAAATCTAATACCTAATAAAAGTAAAACTCAAGTGTAGGTGTGTATTAACACAGGCTCTAAAATGATTGTATAGTCCTCCTTAGCTCATCTCTCCAAGGGTTTCATGAATAGTGTGGAAGGTGATTTGGAGAGACAAGGGAGTTTCCAATTCCCTTACTTGGTACTTCAGGAGTAAAATTCCTCAGTGATGCCAAACAGTAAGGTGATGGCACAAAGACTGAGGGGAACACATTGGAAATAAAGTAATATTAGTTTTGTTCCCCATGTGTCTCCTAACTTAACTGCCCCCAGGAAATACTGAAAAGTGCCGTATTTGAGAAATTCAATTATATTATTCACATACTATTCATGTAATAGTAATGATGATGACCATATAGCTTTAGAAGAAAACCTCCCAGCTGTTGAATAATGCAATATTATCAAGGTTCATTAGCTATAGAAATGAAGATGCAACCTCTACATGCTATGTCCTTTAAAAAACCTTTCTGGTTTTGAATATGCTTCAACATAGCCTACTAAAAAATAAGAAATTCAACATTTGCACAGCTCATTATTGATCTAGAAATTGATATGCCTTTGTTAGGCAGAGCCAACCTCATATACATTCTTTTATAGATTATGAAGCAAAAGAAATGGAGTGGAGAAGATAAGGCCCTCACATTCCATTTTCAGTCACACTAGGGATAAGATTTAGTCCATCGATTCTATTATGTACATAAGGCTCTTGACATTCGATGGAAATTGGAAGAACTGAGAACCACACAGTGGGACCCAGTAGAACTAAAATATCGATCCTCATACCTCCAAAAAGAATAAAACATTTTACTTCAATCAAGTTGTAGGTCATCTCAATATTACAGATAAACAATTCTACAAAATCAACATCATTTCATGAATAAGAATATTTGACAAATTATAAGTCTAGGTAAATTCCTCAAACTGATGCAGGTAGTCTGGTTAAACTCAAGTTTTCGTTGTGGTAAAGATGGAAGACTGAATGCTTTCTTTTAAAGACTGGGAATGATGCTGGGATATTCATTTTTACTATTTATTAGGCATTTTACCATGTACTGTATCCCATTGAATAAAAAAGATTTGTGAGCCATGTATTTGCTAAGAAACATTTAAACAGAACTCATAAAGTGTTTCTAAAATTCAGTAATAAAAACATAAAGAGCCCAGTTAAAAATGGAGCAATAGTTTTAATAGACATGTCTCCCAAGATACACAAATAGACATAAGCACATGAGAAGCATTCAACATCATTGCTTGTATTTGTGAGGGTTTCTATTGCTGTGGTGAAACTGCATGACCATAAGCAACTTGGGGAGGAAAGGGTTTATTTAAATCATGGTTCTACACCACAGTACACAATCCAAAGGAGTCAGAGCAGGCGCCTGGAGGGAGGATCTGACACAGAGGCCATGCAGGACTGCTGATTTGGGCTGGGTCCTCCCACATAAAGCATCAATCGAGAGAATGTAGCATAGGCTTTCATAGGAAAATCTGGTGGGGACATTTTCTCAGTTGATCTGACCTCTTTCAAAACGACTCTAGCTTATTACAAATTACCATTAAACTAACAAGGCAGCACACAGCTCATTGGTGAGATGAAAAATCAAAACTATGAGCTACTAACCCCACTTAGGATGGCTATAATTGAAAACACAAAATAAGGGTTGATGAGTATGTAAAGACACATAAAGTTTGTTTCGTTGCCTTTTGGAATGCAAGATGGCGTGGTCCCATTGGAAAACAATTTGGCAATTCCTGAAGATGCTAAAATTACTGTATTCCATGACTTAGTAGTTTGACTCCTACAAGTATAGCAGTTCCTAAAGATGTTAAAGTCACTTTATTCCATGGCTTAGTAGTATGACTACTACAAGTATATGTATCTCTCCAAAAGAAATTAAACCCCTCTCACACAAAAATGTGAACAGAAGTGTTAAGAGAGTGCTCAGAGAACAGGACCAAAATAGCCCAAACTAGAAATGTACTATCAGACACAATTTTACTAATATAATATACTATTAATTCTTTGAGTATTTTATAAATGTATAATATGTATTTTGATCATATTCGCCTCCAACTCTTCCCATACCCTCCCTCTACTCTCTTCGCACACTTTCTGTCATTTTTCTTTCTTTCATTTTTAAAATAAGACACTGAGTTCAATTTGTGTTACCCATATGCACATGGGTGTAGAGCCATCCACTAGAACACAGTCAAATTACCAAGGGTCATATTCCTATAAAAATCATATTCTCCCTCTGATAGCATCCATAAACTTTTGTTAACATACACTCTTTGTTAACGTGATTGATACTGAGAGAAATAGCTTAAGGGAGTGTGATAGTTTGAATACAAATGGCCCCCCAAAGACTCATATTTGAATGTATAGGAACTGGCATTAGGAATACCCTTGTTGGAGCAGGTTGATCTTATGGAGGACATGTGCGACACCAGATTAGGGCTTTGGGGTTTCAAATGCTCAAGCCATCCCTGGTTTCACTCTCTCTTCCTATTGCCTGTTGATCCAGATATAGAACTTTTGGCTTCTTCTCCAGCATCATGAATGCCTGTGTGTCACCATGCTTCCCACCATGAAGATAATGAATTAAACCTCTGAACCTGTTAGCCAGCTCCAATGAAATGTTTGTCTTTATAAGAATTGCTGTGGTCGTGGTGTCGCTTTACATAGATAGTAACCCTAGCTCTATTGCTATGCATCTGTGATGAAATAGGAGGAAAGCATGGCAGAGAAAAAAAATTCACTCCAAAGCATCAAGTAATCAGATGCAGGAAAGGCCAAGCATCAACTACAGCCTACAAAGAAGAACCCTCTGGGACTTCTTTCATTTAGGTCTTGCCTCTAAAATGCAACTGTCTCCCAGAGCAGCACCACAAGCACAAAGCTGCAGAACACGAGTCTATGGAGGAATAATTCATGTTAAAATCATAATGCAACCTAAATATTCAGCAGCTAATGAATGGATGGGTGCATCAAACCCTGGAATATTATTCATCAATAAAAAAGAATAAAAACATGGCCCATGCTATAACACAGATGAGGCTTGGGAAAATGACCTTAAGTGAAAGGATCTAGTTAAAAAGAACCCAGAGCATGATTGCACTTAAAGTGAAGGTCAAGAGCAGGTAAGTCTGTGGAGATGGAAACTCCATAATGTTTCTTACAGCAGAGAAAGGAAAGTTGTGGAGAGAAAACAGGAAGAAGAGTATTAACATATTTTAGCTCGTACTTGAGGTGATTAAAATTTTATTAAATTAAACTATGGTGGACTTTATGATTAAAACAAATGCTGGGGCTAAAAATTAATAATAGGATTAAAACTCAAAAGGTTCAGAAAACTGGAGTTTTGTGGCTAAGTGTGATCTAGCCAAGGTGACCAGATTAGAGGAAGGGCAGGGCTCTGGCTGAAACAACCAAACCAGTCCCAGGAGCATTTGTAAGTATTAATGTTTTTCCTTCCCCCACCCCAGTGAACTTCTTAATTTTATGGGTAGTAATGTGCACATGAGTGGAGAGAGAGAGGAGGGGGAAGGCAGAGACTGGATTTTCTAAATAGGTATGTATGATTAAACCTTAAAAGCTTTTTCTATTTTCCCCTTGTATCTTACACTTTGCAACTGGGTGTAGCATATTTTATGATGAATTTCAAAAAAAGCGTGAGGATGTTTATCACCATTCCACCGCTAGCGAGCTGTGGGTGGTCCGAGGGAAGCTACTCTTAGAATGTTTCCGTTCTTTGTTAAAGATTGGATGCAGATGCTAAATGAGTCAAAAACCACCCAAGGGACCAAGATCTGGGTTTGACCATGCACATCTCGTATTAAAATTACTTGCTTGTGAGGTCAGGAGCAGAATACAGGATGTCTGGTTAGGTGAGAGGAGAAAGCTGTCCATAAGTAAATCCTAGGCTCACCATGTGGGAGGAAATGGGAGGAAGGTGTATGACAGCTTAATGGAATGTGCTGAAATACAGACTGCCTTCTATTTTTGTAGAGCCTCTTAAGTGCAAAATGTCCATAGGTGCTGAAAGCACTTCTGGTGATGCTGCTCACATTTGTCAAAAGTTCTCTGCCTGTTGCTGTGGACCAATGGCAGTTAGCTGCCCAGTGATTTCTTGTTTCGGTCTTAGTGGTTGCTGACAGCCAACTGAAGAAATATGAATGGAACATTCCCGGACTACTCTTCTCTGAAAAACAGAGGTGCTCATTAGAGACCAGCCCAGGGAACTGTTCATCTGGGTACTGGGGGTCAGATTACCTGGGCATGAATCCAAGCTCACTGTTTTCTTGGCCTTCTGACATCAGCTCCTGAGTTTTGCTAAGGCTGTTTCCTCTGTAAACAGGAGTGATCAGATTGCCCTGCTGCTAGGGTTGTACCATTAAAGCATAAACAGGGCTGCTGAGCATCCCTGGCTTTTTAATAGTATATTACACCCCAGCTTTAAGATTCTTCGCACCCGAATACAGTCTTAAATTAGGGGTAGAGTTAAAATACCCTCCCCCATGACTCACCCTTCCTGCATCATTTTAGGACTTTCTCCTTCTCTTCTGATTTCACCCTGGCGATATTCTCGTTTATCAGAGTTCCCCAGTTCCCTCCAATCACAACCTTTGCATAAACTATGTTTCTGTCTGTAATTGTTTTTTTTCCCCCTTATAGAGCAAGTCCTGAATTCCAGATTAAGTCTTGGGCTAAATGACATATGGTTAGGTCTGGCTTCAGTCTCCTGTATTGTGTCCCCATAGTCTCCCAAACTTCTATGTAACTTTAATCACATGATAATTAAAAATCTATTTATGCTTCTTTAAAAACTCTGACATGTAATGATGATACTTAACAATGCTGAAAAAAACATTGGAACAGGTAGATGAATGCATGAATGAATGCAAACATATCTTGCTTTTATTGGGAACTTATGGTTCATATAAAGTGTACTTTTTATCTATCAATATGGACCTGATATTACATATCATTGGAGGTTATCAGGCTATTTGCATGTGTTATCATAGGTCCTAATATTTTCTTTGAAAGCTCATCTTTAAACTAGTTTTCATAGTCCTCAAAGATAAAAGCCAATGGTTTAATCATACCAACTTTAACAAAAAATCTGTATGAACAAGTTTAGAATATCAAAAGCATGGCTATTATGTATTGTACACAGCTGCCTAGCCTGGTGAACCACAAATCTTGGCTAGTGTAAGTACACACATAATACAAATGAACCCATGTAAGAGTTGATACATAGGCCACTGTTATGTGTAATTATTAGAGTGTTGATAATGTCCAGGGTTATGACTACATCCCCTGACCTGCCTGTGCTACATTACAGATAAGCTGTTTTGTTTTCTAAGGGATGTCATCTGTCACTTTGCTTTGCTCCCATGCCCTGCCACTGTCAAAGTGTTTTCGGCTCAGAATCAGTCTGATTCTAGTTATAACACATGTCACTGTGTCCTTGTGTCGGGCACCTTCTCAGATGCCTCATGCAGCATTAGGTTGGCTCTATGTTCCTCCTATATCTTCATGTGAAGCCACCTATAATGCTGGTCCATTGGGTTTATTCTGTCTTTTGTTCAATATACTACTCAGCATGAGATTAGACTCTCTATGAACAACATAGAGTGGGAATTAAGAGCACAGATTTGGGAGTAGAAGGAGCTGAGTTTAATTATGCCTCTGCCAAAAATTTGTGGAATTTATAACTCTGAACAGTTTCTTCAGCTTTTAAAAGAGTAGCTAACAGGCTAGGTCAAAAATTTAGTGAGGCAATGTATACATAATGCTTAATGTAGTGACTATTCTATCTACTGTTAATAAATGTTATATCACTGCTATTATTAGAATGGCTATTACTATGGCTACTGTTGCTGTTACTTTAATGTCAGGGAAAGCAGAGATGATTAAATGTCACCAATCTGTGTCTTACATTTGCAATTATGGAAAATACCTAAGTAGACTCTTCTGTACTCAGTTGGGGAGGTTTTGAGCAGTTCAGAATCCTCACAGTGATTCAACTGCTGAGATTCAAATAATGTTGAAGGGAAGAAGAGAAGATGAAAAAAAAGGACAGATTAAAAACCCCTGTAAATTGCAGGTTACACTTGAGGATCATATGAAAGTCTTTGCCATCTATTTTGTAAATTAGTTTGCTTTATGAGTTTATAAAAAGTCGAGCATTGCTAACTAGCGAGCCAGAAGAAGGTCATAGGTTAGTGAGAGTTTTTTTTAATGTATGCTGCATATTTATAATAACTATTCCATAATGTATACAAGCTATATGTAATTTATTATAGAAAAGTGCCTTGGTTCCTTTGGGATATTCATTTTCAAAATTACTCTTAGCACTTGACAGCTTCACCCCAAGCTGTTTGGGAAGGAGAAGAAGAACCGCACAGATTTCATGGGCTTCTCTGCAGATGGTAATTTTCCTTGCTGCTGCGCCTACCCATCTGATGGAGGATTCTCTCTGTGATAAAGAGGAAGTGAACAGAGTTTTTGATTCACTGCCAGAGGAGTTGACAGTGACGGTATCCTACAAGGAATTGCAGGGTGTCACATGCATGCTCTTCATTTGGAGTGGATCATTTCAAGTTTTAATCCCCTCAGTGAGGTACCATTGTGATGATAAAGTGATTGTCCTAAGTCTTGAGTTCCAGATTGTCTCAAGTCTTGAGTTCTGGGAAGGTTGAATGTCCCTATCAATCTACAAGCTTCCTTTCTTGCCTTCTTTGAACTTGGAACCCAATGCCATGATATTTTTTACTCAATCTTGCATGTAATTTTTATAATTTCTACTGACTCTTAAGTAATATCTGCCACTGTCTTGAGTAATTTACAGTATTAGTAAATGTGTGGGACAGAAGTTCAATGAATACACACACATGTATGCACAAATATACCTATTCATTTTTGTGCGATGCCTCCATCAAAGTATACACACATATCAGTTTGTATATATGATGTGCTATGTACATAATTCATAGCCTATATAAAGTTATTTTATAAATTTATAATTGAAAAATTTTTAAAGATTTATTGATTTTATGTATATGAATACACTGTTACTGTCTTCAGACACACCAGAAGAGGGCATCAGGTCCTATTACAGATGGTTGTGAGCCACCATGTGGTTGCTGGGAATTGAGCTCAGGACCTCTAGAAGAGCAGTGAGTACTCTTAACCACTGAGCCCGCTGAGCCATCTCTCTAGCTCCTACAACTGAAAATTATACTTGCCAGATCAGTGATAGATCTGATACTCTCCTATGCTACAGCACTCCAAGGTTGAATGTATGTATACATATGAATGTATGTATGTATGTATGTATGTATGCATGTATGTATGTATGTATATATATATACACATAGGTATATATAGCATGTGTATGTATATATATACACATAGGTATATATACCTATCTGTATATATATATATATATATATATATATATATATATATATA
>NW_021604565.1:27844319-27870968 GCF_004785775.1 Grammomys surdaster
TGTATATATACATATGTATACACAGATACATACACATATGTAATGTATTTATATTAATATTATATTTATAATATTGGTATATCACCTGTCTGTCTGTCTGTTTGTCTTACATATATTTTAGTCTGATTATAGTCCTGATATCTTGCATCATAGATAAGAAGATGCAAGTTTCCAGTTAACTCCATTCTTCAGGTACTTTGCCTAGGGGCTCTCTGTGTTGCAGGCTGAGTAAAAATGCATTTTTTCAGTTTCTCCCCATAGGGATGAGATGCCTGAGGGTACATATTAAGTTCTTGGCTTCCTTCTTCCTTCTGGCTCTCTAGCCCTTTCCAGGCCCCCAAACTCTCTGTGACTATTGAGATTAAACTTCTCAGCCACAGCAGCATCCTTTTGTGATTGGAGCCTTTGAAGTTTCAGTCACTTTGTCTATGGCTTCTGCTGCCTTTGCTTTTTTGACATCAGGCAAAGTCAACAGTTTCTGTCCAGATGGTGTCAGTTATATGATTGGTACCTAATGTTGCATGATACACCAGTGCTGACCCAATATGCATTATGGGCAATTTTCTCAGATTTTCCTTTGTAGAGGAGAATGAAGCATTTGGGAAACAACATATTTGTAGTAATATGAAAGACCTCTATCTAAAAATTATCTCCAAGCCTGGTATAAAATACATGAATATTACCATTTCCGTAATATTGCTGGACATTTATTAAAAGCCAGAAGTGCGCCATTAAGTGTAATGAGTTGTTTCTTATGTGCAGATAATCATTAAAACTGAGTCTTTACTGTTCTCTAAGCCCTGAGCGGTCTGGCTTCTGTTGGTCTCTACAACAGCGTCAGTTAGAATTTGGACTCAAGCATCAAATAAAAGAAAATCCAACAGTGGTTCAGAAAATTAATGATCAATACTTCTTATATGACACTTCCAACATCAGAAGTCTAATCAGCTGATAAAGAGTATATGTATGGTCTTTCTTGGTTTTGTCCAGGCTCTTCCAAATCCTCTTCTATGTTGTCTCTACCATGGAGTCCTTGACCTAATGGCAACAAGATTGTTACTGTGGTTCCAGAAGGGAAAGATTTATTGTCTGGTGTTATGTTACTCTTTTTGAGTTATTGATAAATTCTCTCCAGAGAGAACATTAGCCTATCCTATCAGATATTCTTATCCAAAAAAATTAGCTAACATTTGAAACCAAGTCAAAATAGTTATCAGGAATGTTCAAGGGCAGAATAGGAAGCAATTGCTACAACTTTCACCTCTCTGTCTTGTTTCTTGTATCCCAGCCACATGGACTTCTTTTAATGCAGCAAGCTCTTGTCTCCCCATGAGCATCCTTGCATTCACTCTTTGCTGCCTTAGGACTGGAGCCGTAGCTCCATGGTCAGTTGCTTGCCTAGGATGAACAAACCCCAACACTGGAAAAAAGTTTTTCCTTTCCCCTTCCAGCAACTGGCTTCTTATAGCTAATTTACATCGTGTAAAGTACCTCTCCTACCACCTCTGAATTCCTAACACAGGACACTTTTTCTTGTTTTCCACATTTTTTGTTGTTCACCACTGTGTGTCTGGCATTTATCTTGTCATGCTAGACCAGTGGAAAGTCAGTAAATGAATGCTCAAGTCTGTTTGATATTTGCAATGGCTCTCTGGGGTACAGGTATCTGCTTGTGTGCTATCAGTGGATGACTGAACATATCAGACAGAATCCAGAACTCTATCTGCTTGGTTCTTTCCAAAATCACCACTTCTTGACAGAAGGCAATTTAGGTAGTAGTTCACATAAGTCTGTCTTTATTTTAGGGCATGAAAGCCATGCTCTGTACTATGCTAATTGATTTGTTTGCTGTATCTATAGCAGCCAAGATGAATGAAATTACGAAGGACTACTATAACCTACAAAAAGTAGTTTTTACATTTGATTTATCCAAGAAGGCTGGATATATAAACATCAAGAAGGTCTTTATATTGTTCCCTTTAAGTGACTCCATCATTGATAAACAGCTCCTGAGAATGACCAGTCTGTACTCTATTCATTAACAAAACTGTTTCAGCTCCGAGATAAGGGATTGTTTTCTGTTCAGAGGGGCAACCTCTTTCTGATTCTCGTTAGTCCTTTTAAGTATTTTTCTATGATGTAAAAATAAAAGGTTTTAACTCAACATTAATTAATTCGATTTTTTGTCACACTATTAACAATTAAAAAGATCTTGATCAATATTTAGAAATCAGGACTGAGATCCCATGTAAAACATAGAGACCATAGTTGGGGGATATTGCATTATATACTTGATCGTAAGTGTCCTTGCTTCCTCCCCAATTTGTGGCTATGTGAGGTGCCAGGCATGCTTACTACCTCAGCTGTGGTAATCATTTCATGCCAATGTCCATTAAACATCATATTGTCCCATAGAAATATAAAGTTTTTTCTTGTTTGTTAAGTGTACTTCAATAAAGCTGAGAATAAAAAGAAATGGATCAAATTTCATTAGCTGACTTCCTGTTCCCCCCAGCAACTCAAAAATCTCTCCCTGTTGCATGATTGGTATCTTTTCTTCTTTCATTTTGAGAGTTCTTAATGTTTTCCTGTTCCCACTCTGGAAATTTCATGGCATCCCTGATTTACTTTTGCTGTTGTAATGATTATTACTGATTACTTATTAGTTTATCTGTTAACTGTGATCTTTAGCTTGGATTAACCTCAGAATACATGCATACATACATACATACACACACACACACACACACAAACACACACATACACATATATTTTTTTCTCTATTTGATTATGCTTCTCTCTTCTATTAAATGACATTGGAGGTAGTAATATCCAGTACAAAATGTTTTACATCCCATGGTGTTGTAAGCCTTTTTTATTATCTGAAACTTAGTTTTGTCTTCCCCCAGAATTTTCTCACAAATTTGGTGTTCATTCAACAAATTGTTTAGTTGAAATTTTATTGCATATTCACCATTTTAAGACCAGAGATAAGGAAACGACAGAAAACTAAATGTGATATGACACCTTAGCAGTAATCTAGACACTGGGAGAAAGCCAGAGAATGGTAAGGGCAGCCTGAAATATGAGTTTTGGAGGCAGCTCATCACAAAGGTGGTGCGAAGGAGATTCTTGTGGTTAATATTTAAAATGGCAGCACTCAATCTGGCTTGTTTTTATGGGGCTGCCATTTTCCCAACTAGGCAAGTGGCATGTTCTCACCACTGCCGCAGCTCGGGCAGGCCAGAAGCACCGGCCCTGGCACCCATGAGATGCCAGCATGGGAGATGGCTCTGCCAATCTACCACGTTGTCTCCACAACATTTGGCTGAGGCCAGACCATCCCACCATCCACGTGGTACCTGGTAGAAATAATACTCTAATGTTTAAAGATTATCCAAAGGCTTTATATATTTGGTAATGCTCAATTAACTACATGCCCACACAATTGGAAGTGTTACCCAATTGACTAACCTAGATATAAGTTGTTACCCAAGACTGTTCTCTATACATTTGTGGTTTTCCATGGCTCCTACGTCTCTCCTCCTTCCTAGCGCCTCCTTTTTCTTCTCCTCTTCCTCTCATCTCCTCCTACATTAGCTCCTCCCAGATTACTGAGTTTTATTGTAAATGTAGCAGAGAAAATATTCCACTACAGAGATGAGTTCTTAGGTTAATGGTTCTCAACCTGTGGGTCCCAACCCCTTTGGGAAACCTCTGTCTCCAGATATTTCCATTATGATTCACAACAGTAACAAAATTACAATTATGAAGTAGCAACAAAATAATTTTATGGTTGGGAGTCATCACAACATGAAGAACTGTATTAAAGACTCACAGCATTAAGAATGTTGAGATCCACTAGCTTAGATGAGGATTGCATATATAGCAAACAAGTACAAATGCATTAATATAGGATTATAGTATTTTTTCATTCTGAGAAAAAGAACAGAGACCAGAGGGATCTGAATGAAAACAGGGAGAGAGACTAGCACATGGAGGTAAATTTCGAGAGGGAGCGATATCAGGGGCTTAGTTCATTTGATCCTGAGATAATGCTGTCTTTGACTTTGAGTTAGATGAGAAACTAGGAGAAAGGTTTGCTCAACAAATGGCATAAGCAAATTAGGTCTCAAACAGAATAAACTGGATGATGTTTAACAAGTAGACTAAAAATTAGCCATAGATAAGAGAGACCAGTGGGAGACTGTCATCTCAGTTGAGTGTTGGCAATAGAAGCCAAGTGATTACAGTTCAGGTTATGAGAGGTAGGGGAGAGGGGATCTGAATATATTTTGGAAGGAAAGGTGAAACAATTTCCTGAATGGATGTGCAGCATGGTAAAAATAAATAAATTTTTTAAAATGATAGTCTTTAAAAAGTCTAAATCCATGGAATCCTGCAGTTACCACTGCCAGTGAAACAGAAGACATCAGGCAAGTGGCGTGGGGGTGGGGGGGTATCTGGAGCCTGCTTGGAAGTATGGTTCTAAGATGTAGTTGGACATTTATATGGACATATGTAGTAGGGATTGGGCATGTGCATCTATTGTCTGGGGAACTGGTAGGGTGTTGCTCACATACTAAGGAGAGAAATGTGTTGATGGCAATTTGAGGCAAGCTTTTGTTACTTTTTGCTTATAAACCATATCAATATATTAAAAAAATGGAAGTAGATAAAATTGGATTAAACCAGGAAGAATAGATGTGATTAAAATGCTGTTTCCCCATTCAAAAAAAATATCATCTTCAATCTATCCAATTCTTTTTAGTGTCCGAATTTGATTTTTATATTTCCTTCACATTGCTGGTAAACCATTTTCATCATATGTCTTCCTAAGCACTTTATCATTTTTGTCACATAATATGGACACCATATTCTTTGGGCAAAGTGTTTCATAAGGGGCCAGATAGCAACTTTCCTGCTCTCTCTTCCTCTGTCTCTCCCTTTCCCTCTCCCCTTCACTCCCTGCCTTGTCCATTATATACAAGACTCTATTTGGATATTGAAACTCCTTTACAATCTAAAAATCTTGTTTATGTGTATAGGTGTGTGTGCATGTGTGTGTGTGTGTGTGTGTGTGTCTGTCTGTCTCTCTGTCTGTCTGTGCATATCTGTGCACCACATGCATGCCTGGTTGCCTAGTACCTGAGGAGGCTGGAAGATATCAGATTCTAAGGAACTGGAGTTGTATGGTTGTGGGCTGTCATGTGGTGCTGGCAGTGGAACCAGGCTCCTCTGGAAGAACAACCAATATTCTTAACCACTCATCCATCTCTCTAGTTCCTGCAATATTCTTTAAGATCATATCATTGTCTGTCATTGTTTGTTAATCTATTAAAGAAAATTCTTGCTTACCTTTAGTTTATGATACATAAGAAATCTGATGTCTTATTATTATTGTCATAAGGAGCATTACTAAAATTTTCAATTAGCAAAGTAAAATGAATTTTTTAAAATTTATTTTTGAGCTAATTCTTCTTTAATTTTTTGACACATAATTATATCATCTTAAAGCAACAATAACCTTGTCCTTTAATTATTATTTGAATAGATCATTCTCATCCTTATTTAATGATGAGGATCAGCATCTTCAAAAGCCTACTGAGGTCTTATGAACTAGAAGGTAAAAGCATGTACTGCCAAGCCTGATGATCTGAGTTAAATCCCTAGAACTCACATGGTAGAAAGAGAACTGATGCCTGCAAACCGTCTTCTGACATCCACATATGCCTGCAACATACATGTCCCTGTCCTCAAAATAAGTAAATAAATAGTAAATAAATGTAATATGAAAGGTACATGCTAGTCAAAACCTCTGTTGCCTTGTTACACATACACACACATACATGCACACACACTCACACACACATAAACACACACACACACACACATATATTATATATATATATATATTAATTATTCATGTTAAATAATTTTAAAGGAATTTCCATAGACAGGGCATAGTGATCCTTCAAGGAACCATAAGTTGAAAATAGAAAGCCCAGTATGAATTGTAAGATACCTCTTCTTGTGTTCTTGGTTAGAGATGTTCTGAAAACTCTCAAACAATATAGGTTACTGTCACTGTTCTTTGATGTCTACTAGAAGCTGATAAACTTTATTCACTGAAGACACTACCCACCTTTGTCACAGGACAGGAAGAAATCAAGTTGATACTGACCAGAAAATTTCCCCTTTGCTGCCTAGCTTTCATAACATGAGCAGGTTCTATACAGGCTTCTGGGAGAATGTTTGTCAGAGCAAGATAGTCTGGTGGATGCAAAGGTGGCATTACTGTATAAGGTGTAAAGAACCACTTTCTTATTATATTTAACTCAGTATAATAAGAACCCAACATTGGAGAGCTCACAAGCCAAAGGATGAACTGATCATCATCATCATCATTATCATCATCATCATCATCATGCTAAATAGACATAGTATCAGACTGCCTTCTAAATTTGTCTCTCTATATCCATAGATTTAATGTAACTTTCTGAAGTTATCAAAGAAGTTTATTTGCTCAGTGGACAGGAGTTAACACAAAACCTTAAAACTGGTCAAAGTGTAGAAAATAAGTGTCAAAGGATAAGCTCAGCCACAAACGGGAGACCTGTATCACCTTCCATCAAGTCTCAGGGATCATCATGAAAGAAGTGGGGTTGAGGTGAGCATCATAAGACCCCGTAGTTAGGGAGGATTTCAGTGAACGTGTTTTCTAGATATGATCGTGCCACTGCACTCATGAAATCACAAAGCCATGACTGTCTGTACAAGATCTGTAGAATATTAAGCCAATCAACACACTAGCATGGACTGGGAAGGAGTTTATGAGCCCCTGCTCTTTTTTTCCTCTTTTTTTCTCTTTTGTCTGCTTATTTTTTATTGGATAGCTTACTTATTTACAATACAGATGTCATCCCATTTCCCTATTTTCCTTCCCTAGAAACCCCTATTTCATCCCCCTCTTCCTTTTTGCTTTTATACCACTTTAATTACATGCATATATTAAGGTCAGTTCTAGGTTGAGGGTCTATCAATACAGTAAATGCAAATAGTCAAGGAACAAGCAATACAATAAACACAGATAGTCAAAGAGCAAGCAAGCCATTAAACACAATTACATGAACACTCTCATGATCATTGTATCTAAGGGCTTATCAGGATGACCAAAGTATCTGAGCCTACTTCCCTGTCCTAGACCAAATTCATTTTCATCTCTGAAGCCTACTTCCTTATTCTAGTCTAAAATTTAGATTCCTGTCTGAAATTACTTCTTTGTTCTAGTCTAATATTTAGATTCCTGCCTGAGATTACTTCTTTGTTGTAGCCTAAGATTTAGATTCCTACCTGAAATTACCTCTTTGGTCTAGCCTAATGTCAGATTCTTGCCTGAAGCCTATTTCCTTGTCCTTGGCCAATGTCATATTCTTGCCAAACAGCCCATTTCCTTGTCCTTGGCCCATGTCAGCTTCTTGCCAAGCAGCCCCAAAGGCTCTCTGCCTCTCCCCCCTATTTTTATTTCATGAATAAGACTGAGCCTTATTCTATTCAAATTAATGGAAGGAAGTTCAGAATTTAAGGGTAAGGAGTGTCATGTCAAATACCATTGAACTCATGTTAGTGAGTTCTAAAATTTACAGTAGTAGTCATTATAATTAGGAAGAAATTTAAAGACAATTGCAGTATATTTGGCATAATTCTAACACCTCTATGGATGTTTTAATGATACATAGGGAACTTATGAATTTCAAGAATGCTGCTATGTTGACTGTTGAAATGGTAAATACTGCTGATAAAATTATGCATGGCCTGAGGTCAGTTTTTCTATTTTGGTCAAGCTCCAAGAATGGCGTCTATAGCTTGATCATGCTAGCCTTTTTTGTCCTGGGAATACTTTTATTCCTGTCCATCATATTAAAGTTTGTCTTTAACAACATCAACATGTTGGCAGCCAAGTACATGGCTTGAACTTGAAAATGGACTCCCAGACACAATTATTAAATTAACAGACTGGCAAGCCAAGGACAGGTAAGATTCTGCACAGAGCCTTACCAACCTAAAACAGAAGTGCATTGCTTTGGATAAGGCATATTCCATGATGGGTAAGGAAGGCATTCTTGTCAGAGCCCCTACTTTTAACTGAAGAGCTCTGGACAGCTGATAAATTTCAGGGTAGGGGGATTTGATTTTCTTTAAGAATTCCACCCTGGTAATTAACCTTATTTCAGAGGATGGTCCCATTTCCAGGAGTATATGGACAGCACAAATTGGTCTGAATGGTTTATTTTTTAAGATACACAGTTCGAAGTGAGTAGGGATGTGGGAATGAATCTACAAGAGTTAAGGAGAGACGTTGAGATAACTTAGATAAACATGGACTGTATGAAATTCTCAATGAATTATCTAAATATACTTAAAAATATGAAGCAGAGAACTAGGTTGGGTCTGGGTTTGTATACACATACATATCCTAGACGTTTTTATTTCAAGTGTAGTCTAAAATGACAACTTGGGCACTATAAACAATGGACAGCTTGAATTCATTTATTGAACATCACAATGTAATCTGCTCCAAAAGACAAATGAGTTCTGAGCAATAACCAGCTATTTTCATACATATTAGTTCATTTGATTCCCCCAACAATTGGTGAAAATGATGTTTTTATCGCCTCAGAAAGAACATTAGTTCAAGAATAAACTAAAAGCATGCGTAATTAATAATCTTTCACATTCCTAGAGGACTCACTGTGCATCCATTACTTTGCATGCAGAGTCTCGAACACTAGCAAAGATAATAGGAGGTGAATAGCATTTCTCAGTTGGAGTCCATTTTACCTGCCTGACAACACTTGGTGTTATCTGGAAATAATCTTAGTTTTCACAGCCAAGTGTGAGAGGTGAGAATGAGCATGCCCCTTACATCTAAGGAATAAAGAAATGTTAAGTCAGAACAGTAGCTCCCAACCAAGAATTATCTTCATCAGGGTACCTTTAATATTTAGCTGCAGTAATCCTCAATGCAGAGATAATAAAAAACAAAACTGATAGAGTTAAATCTAAACCAGTAGCCAGTGACGTTTATGTGGGACTTGAACCCAGTCTCTAATAATCAGGCAATTTTTGCTGTTACAGAACAGTGCACTGGGTTCTAATTTGACTGTGTTCTAATTTGCTGCAATCTTAACAAAGCAAAACAAAACAAAAAAGTGACAATAAACTCTTTTGTGTCTCTGTATTCTAACCCTAAAACTGAAGACATTGCCATCTCTGTTCTCTGGAATTTAGTTTTTGTCTTAAGTACTACATATAAAAGTGTGTCACAAAATGCAGTGTCATTTTTAGGTGGAACATTAATCAGCATGGTGACAAGAACACAGGTCCAAAGCCAAGAATCCCTCACTTTAAAACCAAGCTCTTTCAGTGGCTGTCCATGGGATTTTGATCATCTTTCTTAAACTTCCTGGACCTAAATTCTCTCATCTATAAAAAAGAAGAGAAATTAGTGCCTGGAGGAGATAGATCAAGAATGAAATTGAAATTGCTTTAGAAGAGGGAGTGGTATATGATGAACAAGTTGTGGGCTATTATTCATTAGCATTATCCATGTATATGTAAACATCTAACTATGAAGAATTTTTCATAATTATTTCAATATTATTTCATTAGATTTTTCTAACACTTTAGATCTCATATCCAGCTGATTTCACAATAATGGGTCATCTGTGTCACTCTGGTCTGTTGTTGTTCATGGAAGCAAACCCTTGTGATGTCAGATCATCTTGTGTGATCTACAGTACAAAATACCACTCACTAGTAAGAAGGAAAGAAACCGTTCATGTCACCCTTGGAGCCAACACAAAGACTCGGGAGGGCAAAATCAGAATCTAATTATCCAATTGTATTTTGAAATACTACATTTAGACAAGCTCATGGTGTGTTTATCAATACTTACAAAATGTTTTATTTGGGAGAAGAACCTCCTAAGCATTAATTATCCTAAAAGAGCCCCACAGGATTCATCCTATATTCGTGTATGTTTATCCTCAGGCAGTTCCTGTAGATTTTCACTAGAGGAATCCTCCTCTTAGAAGTAGAGTGAAAAAGTTCTAAGTGGATTCCTTTTAATAGGTATAGGAATAATTTAATAAAGGAATCTCTTTTCAGGAGGTGTAGACGCAATGACCGAACCCATGTGGATGTTCATTCCCTACAGAGCACTGGTGCAGTGACTAAATACAAAGTCCTTCCAATTTAGACACCATTTTATTGCTTCAATTCTGCACAGCCAGAGTGGTTGTGTTCTGTCTAACCATTCCAGGGCAGGATAAAAAAAAAGAAAAGAAAACATGTCCTCAGGCAAACATTCTCATATAAAGTAAAGTAAAACAATTCACTTACTCGGGGTAATTCTTGAATGCACGCATCACTGGCCAGTTGCTGTTTTAGAAGAGAGATTAAATTACAAATGATACAAGGCCCTTACATTTTAGTGAGGGAGACAGGCAATCTGCAACTAAACACATAGAGAAATATGATCGTTTCAGGCAGCAGGATGTCCAGAGAAAGGGGAATGAAGCCATATATTGCAAAGAGTCACAGGGAAGGAGGACAGTGGCAAGGAGATATGTGTGAGGGCTGAACAGAAACTTGGAAAAGTTTTAGACCTGTTGAGTAAATCTGTAGTTTGGAAATTCAGGACCTGACATGGGTGACGGTATTTCCTCCTAGTCTTTGTATCTTTAATAAATCCTAGAAGTGATTAAGAGGTAATTAAGAGGACTATGAAGTTCTAGCCAGCACATCCATAAGCCAGGCCATGAGAAAGCAAAGAAACACAGATTTGGCAAGCTTCCTGCCTTCTATTGGACTTTTACATTTCTTTAGAATGGGTTAAGTCACCCTGTCCAGTCCTGAAAACCTTCAAGGGCCTTGCAATTAGATGGTAATGTCCTTTTATTCACTGCTGTCACCAAATCTGTGACAGGAAACAACTTCATGGAGGATGGTTTTACGTTGTCTCAAATTTGGGAGGTATGTCCCAGAGTGAAAAGTGGTATTGAGACTGGGCCTCAGTTGTGGTAACAGGAAGAACTAACGGCTCCATCACACCTAGGTGATCATGAAGCAGAGAGAAGACAGCAGTACTGGGGTATAAAATCGTAAGAACTGATTTTTCTTCAGGAGCCATTTCTTCCAGTTAGGCACAGTTCATTTTTTTTTAACTTTTTACAAAATTGGATATTTTATTAATTTCCATTTCAGATGTCATCTTCTTTCCCCATTTCCGTTCCCTAGAACCCCCTATTTCATCTCCCCTCCTCCTTATTGCCTTTATACCATTTTAGTTATATGCATTTAGTTACAGTGTATTAAGGTCAGTTCTAGGTTGAAGGTCTAGCAATACAATAGATGCAAATAGTCAAGGAACAAGCAAGACAATCTTTATTACCTATGACAAATAGTCAAAGAACAAGCAATTAAATACAATTCTGTGAATACTCTCACTATCACTGTTTCTAAGGACTTATCAGGATGACCAAAGTATCTGAGCCTACTTCCCTGTCCTAGCCCAAAATCATTTTCATGTCTGAAGCCTACTTCCTTGTTCTAGCCTAAACTTTAGATTCCTGTCTGAAATTACTTCTTTGTTCTAGCCTAACATTTAGATTCCTGCCTAAAGGTTTCGTGGCCTGAGCCACCAAGCAAATAGCATTCATGGGCTGGACCAAGGTCCTGGCACATATATAGCAGACGTGCAGCTGAGTCTCCATGGCTGCCTTGTCTCACCGTAGTTGGAGAAGATACACCTAATCCTGCAGGGACTTGATATGCCAGGGTGGGTTTATGGGGGGAGACTGTCTCGGAGAGGAGGAGGATGGGAGATGGGGGAAGGTGTCTGGGACAGGGGACTGGGATTGGGGAACAGCGTCTGGGATGTAAATAAATAAATAAAATTTGAAAATTTAATAAATAAATTAATTAATTTTTAAGAAAGATGACAAGGAATTGAGAAGTGGATGGACATGTGAATCCAGCAGGAATTAGTGAGCAGAAATAAGAAATGGGTTCAGTTGTGTTTCATTGATACATGTTGAAATTCTCAAATAATGAAAAAAAGAAACAAAACAATCAAAACTTGCTCACAGAGGGAAAGGGATTTGGGGTTTTGGAGGGCCTCTGTGATGAGGAGGGCTGACAAATAAATAAATTAATGAAAAAAAAAAGATTTAAAAGACAACAACAAAGGGCAAACAAAAACAGCTCACACAAATGAAGATTAATTGTGCAAACACGTGAGCCCATGATGGACATTGGACATTCAGATTCTGAATCCATCTAGCGATTAACTGCACTTGTGTTAGTTTAGAAGAGAACACTAGGTACCAGGGAGATGCTAATAGAGTCCCTCAGAAGGACTACCATAGAATGAACTGTCCTGATTAGTTCTCTGCAGAGAAGGTCTTTGAAACCCTTTCTGAGAGATGAGGAGGAGTAAGGGTGTGAACAGCTCTAGGAAAATGAGGAGAGCGAGGGCTGGGGAGAGGACTTGGGGTGGGTTTTAAAGAAGGGAGGAAAGACGGGTGTGAGTTGAATATAATCAACAAGGAAGAGAATTCTTGGCATAGAGAAAAACCTTCAAGGGCAATTGTAAACTATGGAAAGTGGTGCGCAGAAGGGAGTTGAGTAGATTTTCCAGTTTGTACCCCAACTTTGTCAAAAGTGAACAGTGGGAAGTTATTTAGAAAGGTTATTTTCTGTCATGCAAAACCTTCAAGTGGAAATACGTAGTGACATAAGCATCTGTTACTATTCTGGATGCCATTACTTCTGTTATCTGTCCTGGTTCATTTATATCCCTCTAACCCTAAACACACACACACACACACACACACACACACACACACACACACTGATGCATTCTTGCTATTCTTGCTCACTAGTTTTGGTCTGGGCAGAAGTGGGGTGGGGGTGGGACACAAGCAGAGGAGTGAACGGTACAGAGTGAGTGTGTTGGGGGAGTTTTGCCTGTATCCTGAGAGAAATCATGGGTTAACTGGACTTTTCTGTCGTAGCCAGCTCTCACTAAATCATTTTCCACACCTAAGCTCAATGCTTGGGACCACTTCTCATCATTCAAGGTTAGGGATGGCAAAGGCTTGATGACGTCTACATATGGCTTGATATCCCACAAAATTCCTGGGCAGAATTCTTGATCTGCAGAGGGTAATATTGGAAATTATTATAGGCCCAGAAGTGTACACTCCTAGAACAGACTACATAGTCAAGTGTGCCCTCAAAGGGGATTGTGGGACCTTACTCTTGCCTCCTCTTCAGTTTACCAGGTAATGATATATGTGGTTTGTTTTGTTACACCTTCCTGCTGTAATGTAACAGCCTTATCAGAGACCCAAGACAATAAGGCCGCCTCATCTAGGACCAAAGCCTCAACGAGAGTGAATTAAAGAAGCTTTTCTTCTTAAACATTAACTGTCTTAGCATTTTGTTAAAGTAATATGAAACTGATCTATTCAAGCTCCCCCAAGTTTACCATCATCTTTGTAAAGAGTTGTTATCACACATTCTCCCATAACTCAGTCTGAACACCTTATTTGTTTACTATAAGAGCAAAGATGATGTCCACTCTTCCCAAGTGTTAAGCATCATGGAACATCTGATTTAATCTCTAAAACAAGTATAGGGAGGGATTATAATCATTGCCTCAAACAAAGAAATATTTATTACTAAAAATATTAATACATTTAAAACTTAGAAGTGGAGTGGGCATCTGGGTAGTTTGGCCTCTCGTTCTGAGTTCCTCAGCTACCTCCTTTCTTCCTGTTAAAACACAAAATTTCAGTACTTTTCTTCTTTTCTATTACTTCAGAGCTCACAGTAGATTCCTTACTTTTGCAGGGCCTTTTTGTTTTTCAATTGCTGTACAGGCTACATATGTGCTTTTGAGGGACTTCCCTGTCAACCTCTTTATGGATCATCTGCGAAAACAAAGGCACAGAGAGGGCCATTTCTCACCCACCGTGGGTACAAAACAGCAGCAGAGAAAATAAAGCACAGTTCTTGGGAGTGTCGGCCACGTATAATAGATACTATCAAAGCAGGAATTTGAGAGTGGGTTGTAAATCAAAACAGCACAATGTGCAATCAAACAGATAGGACATGGGAGCAATAAAGGCACTTTTCATCTATATATTTATCCACTCTCAGCAGATGGTGCTGGCTTCGGAGAATCTGAGCTCCTAGAAGTGCCAAATCTCATTGCTGGGCAAGGTTCGATGCTGACATGTTATTCACACCCAAGCATCTAGCTGCCACTCTGGACTTCACGGTAGAGCCGAGCAGCTCCCGGGAAGCCTGTAATAGAAGAGTGCACACTTTCAGCAGTGGCAAGGCAGGATAATAAGGTTCAGCAGTGGAAGTGTGTGCCAGATAGGAGGCTGACAGATGCCACTGGCAATAAAAGGGTCGAACGTGTCTTCACTGTAAACCATGTGAAGCTGGTGTAGCACTTTTGAAAGCTGATAAGGAGGATGCTGTTTAAGATTTACAAAGCCTTCTTTATTCTAAGGGAGTCAGAGTAGGAAAAGCACTGAAAGCACCGTGGACTTTGTTCATTTGGTGCTAATTAGCCTGGTTACAAGACAGGAGTTTATGGAGCTTAGAGAACATACTGTGTGGTAGGCTTATTGTGCTTCTGAATTAGCACTTTCTTGGTATGTAAACTGGATGCTGTAACCAATAAGCTAGTGTAGCCAGCTCTTAAGGAACCAACATAGTGTGTGGGCTTCTTGCTTAGTCAGGATAGAACTCCAGAGGGCCTAGGGGAATTGTTTAGTTAGTAAAGTGTTTACCTTGCAAGCACAAGGATCTGATTTGATCCCTGGGACCCACATAAGGAAATCTAGGGGTGGTGGTGTGTGCTCGTTATCCCAGAGCAGGGAGACAGAGATAGACTGATCTCTCAAACTCTCTGGGTATCTGGAGAACTACTCTGTAAGTTCAAGGTCAATGATAAATCCTCTCTCTGTCTTTCTCTCTCTGTCTTTTTCTCTCTGTCTCTGTCTCTGTCTCTGTCTCTGTCTCTGTCTCTCTCTCTCTCTCCCTCCCCCTCTCTCAAAAATGAAGATGGATTACTGCTGAGAAATTATGCCCACGTTTATACTTTATGGTATGTATGCATACATACTCCTATGCACCCTCCCTTCACATGTGCATATGAAGACATACACAATTCAGCAAGGAAACCAAGGAATAAACAATCCATGCCATCTGTCAGAGGGTATCCTGAGGCTTATGCTGAAGCACAAGTGGTAGGCTCTCCAAGGTTTGAAGAACAAAGCCAGTACATGAGGAGACGGGAGGTTGCAGGCACAGCCAGTTGCCTCTGGACATGTTTTCTGCAAGTCTTGCAGTTCTTTCCCTCTGGCATCAAGGGTTACACTTGACATGGTGATGTCATTTGCATTGTGTCTGCACTCAGCCTGCAGAAAGTGCTCATGATTGCCACCATAGGAAAGGCATTCATGAGTCACACTGAAGTAAGCTGTGAGTTTGTACGAGAGCTTATGGGAAGAGACAGCAGCTCTAGGGCCTGTTTATTGATAGAATCATCACATTAATTGCTTCCCCACATCATATTAACTCTAGTTTTGAGTGTCTCCAAGGCCAAGATGCCTTCTTTTGCTTGTATTTGAACTAGATCCCCAGATGGATTATGTAATATAGTAAACTTGAGCAAGGGACCTGTCCATCTCGCTGCACCAGTATCTGGCTCTGGCGAAACTTGTATCCAGCTCTCTCTATCTCGGGGTCCAGCTAGTGCACAAGCATCTGGTTTGGGCTGCCTAGAGCATCATCTCTGCATTTGCTTCTCATCTTATTTCCCAGAGGACCCATCACAGGTGCTGTCAGTCTTGGGCATCACACAGGAATGATGCTTAGCTCTCTGTACAGTCCTCAAATTCATCACAACTGTCCTCATTTCAGATCCATGGAAAATTCTTCTAAGGAAAAGTTTCTAGTCTTCTTGTTAGATCTATTCTGTGAGTTGTATAGAAACTACACAAGAGCTGCCAAAGCCAAATGCCACAAAAGACTGTTTATTTATTACCTCAGACCAACACTGTTTGTTTTTTAAAACAGGAACAAAAGAAAAAAAATAATGTTTCTCTATTTTAGAATGGTTATGTAAACACCTATATAGTCTCCCTTCTTTTCCATCTGGGCCTAAAATGCCTAAAACAGTATCTTTCTCTTTAAGAAAACATCTACAAACTTCCTCTCTAGATTCCCCCAAAAAATTCTAGACACGGCTGCTGTGGCTGAGACACTGAATCAGGAAAGTCATTATAGCCCCGTTTTCAGCCGAGACAAACTGTCAGTCAACTCAGAGGAACTGGGGGAAGGAAAGAAATCTTGTGTTAATAATCCTCTAAAAACTTGCTGAAATGTGAGAAAGGAAGCCCTGCTGTAGAGAACCTGGAAAGTTTCTGAGGCAGGAACATGATGTGTCTTTTCATTCTCTGTACTTCAGGATTCCGAATTTAAGTGGGTTCATCTAGATGTTAATCCAGCCTTGAAGCCCATGCAGAATACCATTTTTCTCATTCATAACTTATGGTTCGGTAAACTACAGCCCAGGGTTCAGCTACTAGGTTTTTTTTTTTTTTATAGAGTTTATTAGAAGAGCCATGCTTACTTATCTTTGTATAGATTGTTGTTACTTTGATGTCTCAATGGCAGGGATGATTATAACAGTTATAACAGAAACCACAGGAGCCATACATTTACACATATTTGTCATTTGACCTTTTAAGGAAAACGTCTCATGATCTAAGATGTAGTTTTGTTAAAAAACACAAAGGGATGAGTATATCAGAGGTGAACGAGGCAAATAGAGCAGAGCATCCCAAGAGAAAGCACAAGTATTAGAGACTAGATCCAGAGTCCTAGAGATAAAACATTAGGTGGAGCTTGGAGAGTTCTGTGTGGGAGAATTGGAGGAACCAGAGGAGTCAGGGACACACCAGGAGAACAGGGTTCACAGGATCAACTGATCTGAACTCATGGGAACTTGCAGAGATCAGGGAGGCTGTAGGGGTCTGACCTAGGTCCTCCACATATATGTTATGGCTGAGTAGCTTGATGTTTGTGTGGATATCCTAAGAGCAGGAGCAGGGATGTTCCCGACTCTCTTGTCGACTTGGGGGCCCTTTTCTCCCACCTGCTTGCCTTGTGCAGATGTGATGGTATGTGCCTGGTCTCATTGTTATGCGATGTTTATTTGGTTTTTCCAATAGGCCTGCTTTTCTCTGTGGGGAGGCGTGGGTTTGGGGAAGAAGGGAGGCATGTGGAGAAGGGTGGCTGGAGGGAGGAAAGAGAAACTGTATTAGCGATGTACTATATGAGAGAAAAATGAAGAAAAAAACTAGCGACCCATTCTCACATTTGCAGACTCAAGAATCCCCTTAAAACACTAAGCTGGAAACCATAATATATGCATAGAGGACCTGATGCAGACCTTTGCCTGCCCTTATATGCTGCTCCAATCTCTATAAATTCATATGAGCTTTGAACGTATTGGCCTAGAGGGCCTTGTTTTCTTGATGTTCTCCATCCCCGATAGTTTTTACACGCTTTCCACCTCATATTCTGTTGGGTTACCTGATTCTTAAAAGGGGGGTCTTGATGGAGACAACCTATAGGGCTCAGTGTTCCAAGGTCTTATGTGTTCCCATCTGCTACTGGAGGAAGCTTCTCTGATGATGGCTGAGCAAGTCACTAATCTATGAGTACAGTAGAATGTCTTTAGGAGGTCATCTTATTTCTTCTTCTTCTTCTTCTTCTTCTTCTTCTTCTTCTTCTTCTTCTTCTTCTCCTTCTCCTTCTCCTTCTCCTTCTCCTTCTCTTTCTCCTCCTCCTCCTCCTCCTCCTCCTCCTCCTCCTCTTCTTCTTCTTCTTCATATCATGTACTGTACATGTTTGTGCATATGTATAGAAACATCCCATATGTCCTATATGCCTCATAAATATTAGAATTATTACATGTGAAATGCTTTTAGAAAACAAAAATATTAAACCATGAAGACACAAAGTAAACCCAAGACCAACAATATTAATACATTTTCTACATGTAGACTTCAGTTAAAATTGTTGTGAGACATAAAATTATGTGGCGATAAAGGGCTCAACTGGATGATAAGGTATGACAATCTTAGTTTCACATTAAAGAAGATTGATTCAAAACACTCAGTGCAAAGACTAACAAAACTAGAAGGAAATAGATACCCCCAAAAGTAGTGGGATGCTTCAGCACTCCTCTCTCAGTAACTGATAGAACTGGCAGTCAAGAATGTCATCTCATATTTCTGCAAATCATTCCAAGAATGATATACAAAGATCTCTTTGGGCACGTTATTCTCTATAAAAAGAGCATATGTAAGTTAAGCATATGTTACACACAATTAGATTTATTCTTATCTTATTCTAAGCCATCATATGTTCTGTTTAATTATAATGCATCAAAACCAAATTTTATGATTATGAAAATAAAGCAATTATGTAGCACTAGCTTTGTTTCTGTGAAATAACAAATATGAAAGTAACATATTCTAAGAATTACACAATGAAGAGAAAAATTAACTGGAGCTTCAGGGGGTATGTTTGCTTTTGTTTCCTCTTGTTATGAGTACATATCACAGTTTCTGTTAAGAGCTTGATTAAGTCTCCATTCCTGAGAGCATGGATGAGCAAACGCCCAGCAAACCTTATAGCAAAGCCCTCGGAAACACAGGTGACAAAGGGGATTTGAAACTGAATAGCTGAGCTCGTGAGAAATTGCAAACCATCTCCAGGAGCTGATAAAGGAAAGCTGCAAGCTCAACAGCAGCGTTTGGAGTTGCACTGGACCTGGTTAGGTCTCTAGGTTTCCAGTGGACAAGACTCAGTATCTGTGCCACAGCAGGACATATGAATAAGCCTCTTCAGTCTGCACAAAGCAAGGAGTTAGTGCTGGACCTCAAAGTGCTGCATCTGAGATCAAAGGGTAGAAAAGAAGATTCATATGTCATCATGTGACAAAGATAAAGAAACATATTATAACCTCAAATTTGGTGGGGGAAAATAATAAGTTGGCCACCACGAAGACATGAGATTTGACTTTACTAATCCTGCATTTTCAGGCAACCACGCAAATCGAAGACTAACAAAATAAGACTTATAGGTTAGTAAAACCAGAATATTGACTGTGTTTCTTGAGAAATCCAGAGCTGCCGAGAAGTCCACAAATGAATCTGCCACAGATGCACCCCACCACATGCATGCAGAGTTATGAAACCCAAGGCTAAGCAGGAGACAGATAAAGCACAGCACGTAAGTCCCACAAACCTGCAAAAATGCTTGCATAGACCATCTTAACTGGGAAACATATTACTGCATTTCACAGTTAATTTAATTTAAACATTATTTCTTTGAACTATGGTCTGCTGCTTCATAAAAGTCATTGCTATTTGTCACAAACTAATGGTGCTTTGAATTTATGGAGAAAAATGCATGAGCTTCACAATCATATATCTTCAACATTAGGACTTAGTAATTCACACATAGTTTTCTTAGAAATTCTTAGACATTCGTAGAAATGTCTAGTGTTCTCTTCCATTTCTCTTATTGTTCTGGTATAATACACATTAAAACAACGCTGCATTGAATTTGAAAATACATGTTTTTAAACACAGAGTTTAGCACTAATTTATCTTAAAGTAAGAAATGGAATTTAATCTGCTTTTATAAATTTCATGTTAGGATTTAATGATTTTAGCATGCTTTGAGTGTATTTACACATACACATGGGCTTAAAGTGCATATTTTCATATTAGAACTTTTGAAACTGATGAACAAATATGTTTGGCAAATAAATAGAAATGTTGATATATGCTTTCAATTTTATTTGGTGGTATTTAGTCACCAGAATTTGAGATTTCTTACCCAATGGCCATTTTCTTTTGTGAGCTCATTTCATAAGGCATAATTAGGCTATGCCCATTTGCCTCCTGTATACATCTTGAAACGATCAGAACAACTTAGAGATTGCCTTGCTTAATTTACATTATGTATTCTACATCACCTGCATGCTAAGTGGGTTGAGGCTTGGTTCACAATTGATTTCTTTTTCCACTAGAGTTCTATTTGTATATTTTTCATTCACTCTACTGCTCTGACAACCAATATGAGTTTTATAGCTTCACACACGTCATGTGTTGTTTGCTATCGACATAAGGATAATCTCAAAGAAGCAGGGAAGAACAATGCAGGCTTCACCCAGGTGTGCTTCTGGAAACTGGAAAGGAGTCCAACTGCATCCATCGTATTTCCCATACTCCTCTTGAATTGGAACCTTCAGAAGATAACTGCACTTGGGAAATGAAGGCAGAAGCAGGGAGGGAGGAAATGGTGCGACCTGCTCAATGTCAATCAGAAGTCCTAGAAGCCCCATTAGAACAGAAATTGGCAGGGTCAAATCTAAATTTCAGCCTTTCTTACTCACAGAATCTCTGCTACTCTGTGAAGAGCACATGGATCAGGCCATATAAATTGAGGGAATGTGCTGTTTCTAAGAAGATATTTAAGATCCTTGTATGTATGTCTTTGGGGCTTAACACTTGATATTGAATAACCAGTTGATTTGCTCTTCCCTGCGGAAGACTCTTGCTCCTGCTCTTCTCATCCCTTAGTTTACTGTAGTTTTTTATTATAGTGTTAAGGGTTCATGGTCTTCCCCCATCCACTTTAGCATGTCTATGGTTGTTATTCTTGTTTAGCTCTTGTTTAGGCAGTCAACTGGGTTAGATTTTATGGGTGTAACTTCTGGCATACCCAGGAGATACAAGCTCGCAGCAAATTCCCTGATGCACTGGATTATATGGACTAAACAGATTGTATTCATGTATTTAGAAATATAGCTAGCAACAAGTAGTGAAAAAAAAGAGATCATGAATTTGAAAAGGATCAAGGAAGCATATATGGGAGGATTTGAAGGGGAAAAGGGAAATGATGTGGTTATATTATAATCACAGAAAATAAGAAATGACTTTTAAAAAAGAAAAGTTAAAAAAAAAGATTTAAGTGTTTCAAAGTACTATGCCTAAGCCAAGTGATGTTTTCAAGGTATTATTTTTGGAATTGACCCATAATATACTATGGGACAAATCATAAGTAATTGCTGATTTCTGGAACATTCTATGGCTAGGACTCTTCTTTATAAAATCCTAACAGAAAGAAGATACAGACAACTCATGAGTCATGATGAGACTATTGAACTATGAAGAAGACAGATGAGATGCTCTGGACACCAGTGAGCAAGAAGCCCTATCCATCTTGGAGGATCAATGAAGAACTCCAATGAGATACAGCAGATTGAAAACTAGAGGAGCAGAAGCGAGCCATGTGTGTTAGAGCTGAAAGGGCATCACAGGTGGATGGGAAGCAGAGGGAGGCACATTTAGGGAAGCAGATAGTTGTCCTTCAGCATTCACAAAGACAACTGGCACCTCCTGGCAGCTGCTGTTTTCAAAAACAGTTGCTTACGAACTATATGGTATTGGCAAACCAATGCTGATAGGTGCCTTCAGAGCCTGACACATCTAAGACATGTTTAGGAATAAGTTCTCTCCAGAAGGCTGTGACAGTAATGACTTGTGAGAAGGAACTCTTCACAGTTACTTTTTATCCAAGAGGTTGAAATTTATATTCCCAGTTTCCATCCAATGACTAATTCTGCACAGTTGTTTAGACTGTAGAGACATGATATGGCCTCTGAGCCTCATTTATGAAGTTCATTTGGTGTATCTATCTGCACCCATCTTGGAGGATCAATGAAGAACTCCAATGAGATACAGCAGATTGAAAACTAGAGGAGCAGAAGCGAGCCATGTGTGTTAGAGCTGAAAGGGCATCACAGGTGGATGGGAAGCAGAGGGAGGCACATTTAGGGAAGCAGAATAGTTGTCCTTCAGCATTCACAAGGATAACTGGCACCTCCATATTTAATAATGTCCTCCCAGGTTCGGATGATGTGCTAGATACTGTTGCTAAACAGCTTGGGTGAGGAAAAGCTCAAGCAGAAAGAATTCTTTAAGATCTGTCTCTGTTCAAACACATTTCCTGACAAATACTCCATTAACCAAAAAACTTTTTAAGAAATAATTTCTTGTTTTGTTCCTGCAATTTAACACATTCATTAAACCAGACAGTACATATTTTAAAAGCAGGACAATGTAAATATTTTCCTCTTATTATCTTTTCTTTGAGAATGTTGTGCATATATACAACAAATTTTGACAACACCTTTTCTCCTCATGCCCCAGAGCCCTTCACTTCCCCTTACCAATTTGATATGCTCTTCATTTTTTTCTTTATAAGCTAAAGTCCAATTAGAGATGCCTGGTGTATGACTTTGGAAGTAGGGCCACTGGGTATGGGCATCATAACAAAGAACACACTTCTGATAACTGACTCCTTCTCCCCCATAGGCATCTATTACCAATAGACCTCAGCCAAGGGTGGTGACTTACGCTTGCCTCTCCTATCCCTTCTAGAATGGTGGCTGGCTTGGATTTGTAAAGGCAGCGAGGCCTCTCTGAGTTCAGGAGTGCAAGGTGATTTCATGCCCAGAAATCACTTGACTGTTGTTATTCCTAATCTCTGGCTCTTTAATCTTTGGGCCCATTTTCTGTGATCTCCTTAAATCTAGTTATTGATTTTTTAATAGAGCTATTAGCAAGACATAAAAATCATTGAATATAATGATAATTAAGTAACAATCTATTAATTAATAATGAATATGATAAAGATTGGTATTAAAGCTTCAGAATACTTCCTATAGGAAAGTGATGGTTGATCTTCATTGTCAACTTGACTGTACTGAAAATCATCACAGAACCGAAGCTGTGAGTGTGTTCATGAGAATGGTTACAGGAAAGTTTAATCAGAAAGGGTTCCCCTTGAATGTGAGTGGTACCATTCCATAGCCTGGGGCCCTGAACTCAATAAAAAGGAAAAGCTAGCCACATTCCTCCCTACTTCATCTCTTTCATCATTGGTGATGAAATATAACCCTGGTTAGCTGCAGCTGCGAGACAAAGGACCGTGCCAGGAAACTTGATAAGGTTGAGTAGGTTAGAAGTCCCCAGCTCCCAGGCACCCATCTGAGATGGTAAGTGGCTCCCTGCTCCCTACCAGATTCCTGGCCTGGCAAACATGCCACATGTCCTACATAGGAAACGCGACCTTTGGACCCATATCCGAGAACAGATATATCCATGTAGATAAGAAGATATCTAGAAACCCTGAGGGTTTAGCCAATAAGCTTCCCATCTCAGACATTCCTCTCTGCGAAAGGTATTTAATCTTTGGTCCACCATGAGGGGGTGCTATGCACCCATTTTCCACGATGAACAATCAATAAACAGTTTGAAACCAAGGACTGTCTCTTTCATCAACAGCTGCTATGGGGAGTAAGGAGAAGGCCTTGCCTACTAAGCCACACTGCCTAAGTCTCCCACAGAAGGCTCTTTCTGTGCTCCCAGAAAAGCGCCGCTCAGCTAAGGACTTTCACATATGAGCTAAGCCAGAGTTCTCCTCCCTTCAGCCCGATGGGTTATTCCAATCTTGGACTTCCACATTCCTTGAGGACTCCACATCACAGGCCCATGGACTCCCAATTCCATTTCTAACTTCCAGAGACCCAACTATGTCTTTACGTCCAGAAGTTTGGGAACCCCCAGCCCAGGCTCCTCATCAAGGACCTTTGGATTCCTGATCCTTCACCCCCTTCCTCCATGCATTTTCCAGCTGTGACTGTATGCCCAAGAGCATGGGAACTCCAGCTTCCACCACCCACATCCTATATGGGAGCTTTGCTCAAGCCCAGCACCCTACAGCAGAGGCACAGGGTAAACACAGTCTAGTACTTCACATTTCATCTGCCCAGAACCCCAGCAGCAGGACAAAATGTGGACCCACAACGGTAGAATGAAAAAGTATAAGAAGGAAATACCATCCTGGGATAGAAGCAACAAATGACGACAATACCTGCAAAAATTGGGGTGCCTAAGCTTTGGGAGGACGGTGGATGTGTGATTAGAAAGACTGACAGGGTTTTGATTAATAAGCTCTTAGACTCCAATGTTATCAAAAGTAATGATATTGCCATCATCAAATGGCCAGTCAGTATCTTCTTCGGACATCTACCAGGCCTCTTTGGAAGTCCCTCAAGGTACATGAGTGCCTAGACCCTACCCCTGATGACCTCCAACTGCCAGGCTCTGTCTACAGAACACTCTAAGGGCTATAAAAATTGGACTTAGCCTCTTCAGACACAGACAGCCAAGCTCTGCCCTACAAAAGAAAAAGCCCAAGATCAGGACTTCAAAGCCCATCAATCTGTATCCTGGAAGTCTCCACCCTGGAAGGCTCTGACTTCTCCAATAAATGCTATAAAAACTCCGTCCTCAGTTCAGTTCTCTGCTGCCTCTTGCCAGAGCAGAGGCAGCCAACCTTCTGGGATTTTCCTTGCCCATAAGTCTGTCTTGCGAGGTTTGTTGTGCCGTGTGGCTTTGTGGTATTCTTTGGCTCCTGACTGCCAGGACACCTTTCTCTTCAGAGCTACAACACTTGCAGTGGGGAAACCTTCTCCCTTAGAGATGTAAAACTCACACTCTCAAACAACATGCCAAAAATCAAACACTGCCCTTCTCTAAACTGCAGGGTCTACAGATTTTCTTTGATTCATTAGCATTTTCTTACGTCCAGGAGCTCTGATCAAAGTCATTCTTGACACTTCTATTTTCTTCTCACTGAACATCTTATCTTTCAGTGAGTCTGGCTAATTCTGCGTTCACAGTGTGCTAAGAGTTCTCCTTTCTCATCATCTCCAAACACAAGGCATATCTTCTTTGGGTAAGGATTAGAGATTGGTCGCCATCTCTCTGATTCTTGGATAGCTTCCTCTAGTCACTCTCTTGAACAAGTAGTCAGGGTTACCTTTAAAATAACCTTGCATTTCACTCAAGATAAAGGCTGACCGAACAGAACAAGGGATGACAGGCATAATAAGATTTGTGCCATGCCTGACTCTTTGGTTTCAAGTCTGATTATTCACCCAATCTTTCACTCCCTCCCACTGTTCTATTCAACATTCTTTTCCTGCAGCTCAAGCACTCTCCCATCAGCAAAGCTTGTACAAAATTAGCAGCCCCGGGTATCCTTATAGCTCATCCTCACCTGCTTCCAGTCCTTGCTGTCATTTTACAGGTCACAATCTCAGAAAGCTTCCAGACCCTCCCGTTAAAATTCTCACTCGTATTTTCCAACCTCTTTTGCTTTTCCCATGGCACTTTAACAACTTCACTTAAAAATATAAATCTTAATGTAATGTACAATAACTTAACACATGAGTGCCAGAAGCATAGAGATGTTAGAAAGCTGCCCAAGCTGTTCTTGGAGTGATGGGCACAGTTCGTTGAGTTAGAGAATTTCTTCTGGGCCCTTATCTCTTTAGAGATATTAGAGGTGGGATCAGAACAGGAGCCTGATGAAGGTCAATGAGGTCTTTGCAAGCAATAGCTTCCTTTGTGGTAGAGCATAGCAGGAAAGTGACCCCATATAGCTGCCTCCCATCTGTGAGCTATATCTCTGACTGGTGATTCAGGTATTCCTCCTCTTCTGTTTCTTCCTTCTCTCCTCTGGGTCAGGAATTCTCTTTGAAGACTCAGATAGGAGGGATGAGGTGGGAGGTGACTCTAGGAACCTCTGTGTTATGAAATGGGACCACTGGGCTGAAGGAGTGCTTTGAAGACCTGCTTCTGAAAAAGGGTCTCTGATGATTTCGTGGGGTTCTTCTTTTGCAGGCTCTATGGAAGAAAGAAAAACACCTTTATGATAAAAAATTACCTATTTCTCTTTGACTCTTTTTGATAAATATGTGTGAAATTTAAAATATCATTTCAAAGAGGAAAAAATGATCCTTGTTCAATGGAATTCTATGAGGGGGAAAAACCAATTGGAGAGAAGAGGGATTTGTCTATTGTCAGTGTGTCTTTATGTGGAGAGACAATCTTTGATGTAGCTGATAGCTTGGTTATATAACAGTCCAAGAATACAGAAGTGGCATGTGATGTATTATGTAGCACTTGAGACCAAAGTTTGCCCCTCTTAGAGTAGCATGAAAAGTTCACTCTGGAAGTTTTATTGAAAAAGAGCCTTTCTTTGTAATAAATCAGGACCTGTAAAAGTTATCTTTTAGTAGGTACCTCATATACAGTTCAGGAAAGAAGAAAGAAGTTAACTCATTAAGCTTAATGGCCCCTGAAGCATCCCAGCATGATACTGAGACTAAACCTTTAACAAAGAAGCTTACTTTTAAGGAGGTAGGTATTGAACCTGCCAGAACAGAAAGTAAGTCATGCTTTACTGAAGGCAGTAAGCAATTCTAAAGATGGCTGTATCTATCAACTATCCCACCAGAAAATAAGAAAACAACAATAATGGTCATCTGGGACAAAATGAATTTGAAAAAGGTCAGCTCACCAAAATGAACCAGAAAGAAAAGCTAATTAAATTGAGAATTGTTGT
>NW_021604565.1:27871068-27900930 GCF_004785775.1 Grammomys surdaster
GAGAAGCAAAACATTTATAATGGAGATGAACTGGACAAAGAATTGCTGAAGAACAATATAGGCGTACAGGGCTTTAAGTGATGAAAATTTAAAACAAAATGCAAAAGTAAAACACAATTGCATACATTGGGACTCTATTCTTTAAGCTCCCCAATAAATACATTAGGAAAAATATTTCCTTCATTGCATAGCTTCTAATAAGAGCTCAAACACTGACTTGATTATAATTATTATCTGCTTCCTAGTGTAGGCCAAGAATTGTGTTAGCTGATTTATATGCATGGTTGCATTCAATTTCATACATTAGAAACTAAGAAAGAAAGCTAAGAATGAAAAACAATTCCTTCACACAAAAATTGAGAATTAACACATTAAAAGCTTAAGAAATCTAGATAAGAATGTTAAAAACCTCTATTACAAATTTACTCACAGATAATTGCTTTCATCTGACCACTTGAAATTACCATTTTTATAAGCACCAGACAAATATTTGGCATGGTTTATACCAAGTCTGATAGTTCAGCTGCTGTCTTCCTAATTTATCACCACCAGACACCCACTTCCTGTTCTTTCCCCATCTTTCCTTCTGGCATCGATGTGGGTCCCCATTTGTCATTTGGGGATATACGACTTGTCTTGTTCTTGTCCAAATTATTTGCAAAGATGCTGTAATTTAGTGTGGGCAACCTGGGTGAGTGCTACAGATAAAATTATGGCTTGCCCAAGGTTTCCTTTTGGAATTCTGATAAGTCATTTCAAATGTGTGCTGTGTTGAGTACATTCCAATTTATTACTTTTTCTAAGTGAACTAATCTAAATTAAAATCTCACAGAATCAATATCTCATTTTTATCATAGGATGTTCTGATTCTACTTCCCAATCATTCATCTATCATCCCCCTCGGCTTGGAAATTTCTAAGAAAAGGAGCTCTTTTGTATCATATTAGGACTATAACACATCTACAGCCTGTTGTTTCCTTTATACAAGTTTAACTTTTGCAGTAAAGACTGCTTTGTCTCAGTTCCCTATTTTATTTATTTGTATAACGTCCCTCATTTCTTTATCATGAGGATCATCTCACACTTACTATGTGTTAACAATGTCCTTGATTACAATCTGAAAGCTGTCTATTAAAGCTGTCTCATAATTTGTTTGACTTTGGTTTCTTACTACTGTCGCAGCTATCAGCCTACACAAATGGGAAAGGACCTTTGGGTCTCCCAGTGCTGTTTGGTGCTCTTCTTACCATGTGTCATTTTGGGCGCTTCTTTTTGGTTTGTAAATGTATAGTGTTGACTCAGAGGTCTTGCAAGGAATTTTTAATGTATGTGCCAGTCTTATTTTAATTTCTGGTGACCTAGAAAAGAACAGTTGCAAGATAACAGAGTAAGGAGAATTTATTCTCATGGTGGAGTATTTTTTTTTTTTTTACAAAAGGCTTTCAAGGGATTTATTTAGTCAGATCTCGTCTTTTCCATTTTTCTTTTTATGTCCCACTTGTATTGCATAGTCTATGGTCGATCCATAAAAGAATAATAAAAAGGCTTCATTTTATGCAGCCACGTACAAGCATGTCTGCATAAAATAGGTGATGCATATATTTTATGTCCAGAATTCCAAATGGCCATTCATATTTCTTTTTCTTCTCCATTCAAGGTTGGGTTCATAGTTTCTCAAGAGCAAAAGATATTCAGTGCACTTACTTCATGATAACAAGGACTGTGTCTGTCTTACTTTCTGATTCCAATACCTGGAATAGGTCTTAGCTATATCAAAATATCATGAAATGTATGAGAAAAATTTTTCTTCCAGAACTAATTATCATTCAATTTACTACTTATCACTAGTCAATACCTTCAAATAAGTATCCTTTATCATGGTATTGCTTAAAAATTTGCAAGAGATTTGCAATGAGACATTCTAATTTTCAAGGGCAGTAATAAATTTTATGCATTAGAAAAATGAATGGCAATTTCAAACCATGTGACTTAACCTGGGTGTGCTACTTTTTAAAAGGATAGTCATCAACTATAGGCAAAGAGAATCATGGAAGTTGTTACCTGGTAGGTTCTATGTCAAGTTGGACAATATTGACTGCCTTGTATGGTAATTCCGAGCAAATACATGAGAGTTCTGAATCCGAAACAATGGAGAGATGGTCATTAACTTCAGGTAGCTTGTAGGCTAAGTAAGAGGAAGTACATGACTTTTAAAAATAAAGTCACAAAGCTAAACACGAGAACTATCTAGTGAAATGAAGCCAAACAAAATTCAGCTGGGTTAGGAGGGCTTCTGGAAGGGGGCTTTGGATGAGTTCTGGGTCCTGAATAACACTTTCCTTTACCTTCATCGTAACAAAGATAAGGAAGGTGTTAAAGAGTGAGAACTATGTGGAGAAGAAGAATGATGTCAGGTAGTGATACAGGGTTACAGAAGTGAGTTCAATACTAGGTACCAGTGCTTAGAGAAAGATGATGGAGGTTTAGTGACGGAGGTTTGTTCTGGCAATTTTTCACAAATATTGTTAAGCCTAGCTTTATGTGACTATCATAGTCATAATGAGAATTGGATGGACATAGTGTTTTTCCAAAATACATGAATCATTATTGTGTTTATTCATAAGAATATATCTGGTCCTTTATCTCAAATAAGCGATTTGACCAAATGTTGATTGAGGACTTATGTTCATCAATGCAAACAGGAGCTGAACACTAAGTGGAAATGAATTTCATGAATGTCTCAGGCATCAGAAGGAGTTGGAAAGTTGTTCTTTGTAGCTCATGTGCTGCTTTTCTTCATGGCAGAAGCTGGCAATAGAAAACAAATAACAGAATAAAAGCACCAGGTAAAGGGATGTGGAAGAGGGCACTCTTGGAGATGTGTAGCTCAAGGGCATTTCAGAGGCTACCCCAATGAAGGTACAGGGCTACTGTAGACAACATGCTAGATTTGCTCACCTAGGATGTGGAGCTTCTCACCTACTGCTTTGATAGGGGATTGGCACTTGATGGAATATATATTCGAATGTAGAATGGGACCTGGGCCAACCAGAGACCCGGCATTTGCAGCAAGGTAGCAGATGGGATTTGGTCTGTGTCTTGTGTTATCACCTAATCGTCTCTAATCATCACTACAAAGAATCCATCAGCTTTCCACTGTGAAGGACAGCTTGCTGTACTCTGATCTATTAGTAGTAAAGTTTGGTTGTTTTTGGAAATTGTGCTGTTGGCTCTACATCAAGATCAAGTCAAAATCTTGCATCCCAAGGTTTACACACACTCACACACACACACATGCACGCATGCACACACATGCATACAGACACCATGGCTGTGAGCTACAAATGAACAGACTGAAATAGCTTTCTGACAACTGAAATGTCTGTCAGTCATAGATTGGCTAAATCGAGTGGTATTTGTATATTCACGGTAAGAACTGAGAGGCCCTAAGAAGAAGAAGAGGGACTATGAGATGTCTATCAGTGCTCTCTGAAGGACAAAAGAACTCCATGTTTTCAGTTTAGAAACACGGTATTACACGAAGCTTAGTGTATTTTATTCCTACTTCTGGAGACCTTTAAATGTGTAGAGGTGATTTCCTCTGTGGGTCCTAGAAAAGGTAAGCTTCTCCAGCATCATTCAGAAAATAGGGAACCCTTATCTAGCACACCACGGTACACATCATGAAGAACTCACCAAAGGCCACTTACAGTCCTTAGAGATTTAGTTTGCTTTCTTTGTCTTAGTGAACAGTATCTTTTATAAAGTCAAGGAAAGAAAACTTTTTTTTTTGTCTATCAAATTCTGATTATAACTCTGGTTAACCCTGATGTTCAATTCTGGTGTAAATATGCAGTCGTATTTAAGGGGCACCATTTATAATTTCTCAAGTTAATGTGAAAATATATGTATTCTGAGCAAGAGTATCAAATTTTATTTAATCAGCACCCCATCCATCACTGGATAATGTATGCAGTCTCAGTAAATGCATAGGAAGGTGCAAAAACTGGAGCTGATGAATTATGGAAACCTTATATGTATGCTCAGCACATTAAACAATTTCTACTCACCCGGAATTTTAACCTCCCAGCTAACATAGCTCAAGAAGTTTTGAATAAACAAAACCCCTTCATCACCTCTAATGTTCCGAAAAAGGAAACACAATTAGTTCTTTGTATAACAATTCGGAAATGTGAGCATATTTCCCTGTCCTAAACTTAGCTGTATTGTTGTTTAGATGAAGCTTGTTAACTAAAGGAAAAGATGAAAATGTGTTTCCAACTCTAGACTCTTATTAACGATGAATACTGCATAGCTTATCAAATGGAGTAATTAAAAAGTCATTCATAAGTTCAGTGCTTATGTCATCAATAATCTGTATCACATTTATCATGCAACAATAAATATTAGCATCTAGGAGTTGGAAAGTTTTGACTTTCTGCTTGGCATTTGAAGTCATCTTAGAAGAAGGACCTCTCTTTGTAAAGCATATGTAAACATCCACACAACGTGCTGACTGTTTACTCAGTATGTGGGTACAGTATTTAGGGGCTTGTTAATGTGAAGAAAGATATTGCATTTTTTGATTAAAAAAATCATTCTTCAATAGTTTGGCTATTTCTAGTCTGTTACCTTGAAAAATCCTTTAATGAGTAATTGTGTAATAACACTGTTTATTCATCTCCAAAATGTTCTTCCGTCAACTGAGCACGTACAATGCACAAATAAGTGGGCTTATTCCCTCAGGTTCTTAATTTAAGCTCCATGAGGATCATTCTATCATAATAAGACAAGGCAGCATGGTCCTTCAGAGATTATATTCTAGTGATTCCCAGAAGAAAATAAAGAAGTTAGATTTAAACTCATGCCTTTAGAGTCTTTTCAGATACATTAATTTGAAATACTCATTTTTGATAAAAGTAGATATGAATACTTTTCTTCATTACCATTTTATATAAGGTTTGTGCATGACATTCTTTTCGAAAGATAGTTACATCAATATATCTCCCATACTATATATGCTTTGATTATGTCGTGTTGTCAAGTCTCAGTTTTGTATCTGGAACAACACTGTAACTTCCTGTATCAATACATTGCAATAGAAAAGACAGAATGACAGTCTTATGCTGTGTCAAAAATGTCATGATGACATCAATTGGCAAGTTCTTCTCTTTGCTTGTCTTGGAGGCCGCTTTCTCATGGTGAGTAGCTACAAGCCACACAAGCAGTAATACTATCAGGAAAAGAATGAAGGCTCCTAAATAAGAGCCAACACCAACTTGTCAGCCACTCAGAATAAGCCCTTCCTCCTTAGGACTGCCTAGAGGTCCAACTGCCAACCCAAGAGATTCCTGCAGTCAGAGTCACTCAAAGACTTCACCTTTTTACCTACCCTTCCGGGTACACAGTGGTTCATAAAAAGCACCTGAGGATTGTTTTCTTATCAAGTAACTTTGGAATGGTTTGTTGCAAATAGTAGAGCTGCAAAAAAAAAAAAAAAGTACATGCCTTAGTTTTTTACAGTCTGAAATTTTCACTCGAAAAATCTATCCATGCCATTGGGTGTATGCACTCTGAGAGAAGAAACTTCAGTAAATGGACAAATTCAACTGAATAATTTATGTTTTGGTTGTAATACACACAATCTAAACCTTCAGTTTACACAGTTTGCTGCCGTAGGGTTAGAACAGTAGTTGGTTTACTAGGTTTCTATCAGGTGACAGATGCAGATGTGGGAAGAAATAAAACTTCCTCAAAGGCAACAGCGAACTGGGTGGAGCTGAGACACTGGGACAACTGACTTCAGTGAGTTTTAAATGGTCATAATGAATGCTTGAAAGGGCTCTTCCCAAAGTGTCCTTCAGCTGATAATTTATTCCCATTCGTTCCCCTCATCATAGGCAAATGTTTAATGGACTTTCCTTTTTGCAGCAAATCTTAATGTAACAGTTAATATGCAGACGAACTGACCGAGTCCCCTTGACACATGCATCTGATTTCCATTTAGCAGAACCAGGAGGAAGGCAGGAGAAAGAAGTGTCGTCCCCTTTTCTGCTGGAAAGAGCACTTTCTGTTCATTAAGATTCTTTTAGTAGTTTCTTATAAATTTCTCCCTAAGATACCAAATGATGGGGACTTTTAATTTTTTTTCAATTTTGCAAATGCTATTTTTTGCTAGCATCCATTTTTTTGTATTTGATGTTAGGAATATTATTTATAGTTGACATTTTATATTAGATAAGATGTCAGTTATTCCATTTAGCCTGGTTTCAAGATAAATGGGTAGCAAATAAGCACTCGTTAATTGGATTAGCTTTTTCCTTCGTCTTATGTTTACAATATTAGAGCAGGAACCTCTAGTCACTTTGCATGGCCTCTTAGAATTTCCTAGTGGGTTACTCATTAATGAGCCATCATTCTTTATATCAGTTGATCTTAATCCTTCTAGTCTTTCAATTATTAATTCTCCAAAGATTCCAAATCTTATCCTTATTTTCTTTTCTTCATCCTACACTATGGGTAAAGATTACATCCAGCAGGTTTCAACGTGCACTACTCATCCTCTAGTCAGCCCTGCACAGTAAGTTCTGATTGAGTTGAATTTCCCCAGTGCAGGAAGCAGCTGCAGGTTAGCACCATGGTTAACCACCTCCAGGAGAGGGTAATGAAGGAAATGGCTAGGTGCTGGCGCAGCATGCAAGGCTTCCCAAAGACCTAATTTGCCTTCTGAGAGTACAAAGGCTTCTCTTGCTGTATTGCTTACACTATTAGGAAAGAGTGGATATGACCAAGGCTTCAGTGTGTGAGTGTACTATCATAGTGTGTATAGCCACAGACACTCTCATTCTCTCTCAGAGACTTTAGCATATTTCTAGAACAAAGCTATGTCTTTTTCCTTGTCATTCTACATAATACGATGTAAAAATTGGTTGTAACCACTATGTTCTGGTGTTTATGGGTTTCTTACTCTCTTGTTCACGAGATAAAGAGCCTTTTAAAAGGGAAATACTTCAGAGAAAGATTCCCAGGCCACCTAGAATCTAAGTGCCATTTATGGGTTAGTGCCAGTGGTTTTATATGTCGTACTGGCTTAAAAGCAGGAAAAGAATCCTGGGAACTGCCTAGTTACGGCTATAACACAGTTCTAGCTGGTAAATTCTCTTTTGTGAGACCCAAGTGTCTTGAGATAAACCCTGATCTGTGAGGTTGAAGTCAAGAGATGGTTCTTGTCCCCACTTTGTTAGTGACTTCTTAAGTCTCTTTCCATCTGGCTTTATGCCGAGTATCTCTCAGGGTCTTGTGACAAATAGGGTGACTAGTAGGACCCACTGCAAACAGTAAGTTTACAGATTAAACAGTTGTGTATGTGTAAAACTCTAAACATCATGCCTGAGAAATAGGGATCTCTAGTAATTATAGCCATCGCTGCTCTGATTACTACTAGTCAGTTAAAAGTATAGACCAATTTTATTCTTTCCTGCCCTTCCTGCGTTCATCACTGAAACATGTACAATCAGTCACTTCCAGGCTTGTGAAGATCCCATGGTGTGTGCTTTCTTTTGTGCTGATTCACAGTTTCCTCACCTGAAGATTCCTAGATCTATTGTACCAGCCCAGTCTAGACATCAGTCCCAGAGGGGTCTCCTACCCTATCGGAAAGCAGATGCATTTACTGAATGAAGAAGCTCAAAACTTGTCTCCTGATATAGTCCTTCTAGTGTCCTGTCCAGTGCTAACCCTCAGTCTGTCTCTCTTGATCTAAATCTTACCCTCATCTCCTGTACCTTTCAGGGGTACCTTCCCCATCCTCCATCTGCTTTTCCTTTTGAACTTTCCTTTATTCTCTTTGGAACCAATTCGTGTGTGTTTTTCTCTTTCCCTCTCCCAAGCTCCTGACTCCTTCCTGACAAATGAGTCTGCTTGATTACATGCTTGGCTGTGTTCCATCGGACTGTTCTCACTGAGTTCTCTTGGCCCCCATCTCATTCTGGGGGTTTAATTTGGGGACTGAAGTGCCATATGGATGTCTGTGGTGGCAGCAGCATCTCACATCAGGGTCTTATGACCACAACATGGCACTGCTGGAATAGATATGGGAGCCAGGTGCTGCTGATAGCATTCATATTAGGATGCTGATCCCCAGTCAAGAGCTCTACAAGACCCCAAAGAGGAATGAAGCAAAGCCATTTGCATACTCTAAGTCTGGCCAGGAGGGCAGTAAAGTCATGGTGCACAGAATTTAATTTTCATCTCCCAAGAATAATCCACAGTGAAATTTGTAATTTGCAATACTGTGAATTTTGTCAACACGGAGGGAACAAAGCCACTGTTTACCCAGTGCATGCTGCCTAATCACACCCTGGCTGTCTCTTTGATTGCTGATTCATTTCACTCATACTTGCAAAGAAAGAAATATATTCCAGAGAAAGCATTTGTTGAGATAAGCTCCGAAGCCAAAGCAAGTAGAAATGATAAGTAAGCATAACTGGGCTGAGAATCAGAAAGCTCTGCTTTCAGGGCAAGCATCTCTATAGATGTAGAATGGGCTGGCTTCTCAGGTCAGAAGTGAATCTTGGAGGGAAATTGACTTTTTTTCGCTGACCTCAACACTCAAGATGATTCCGATTCCAATGTATCTTTTACTGGCTAATAGTAAAACTCTAGTCTTACCAAAAAACGCTACCAATTAGAGAAATTTGTTAACAAGAAATTTACATTACTGATGTTTTGTTAATATAACTTTATGTGATATGTAACTACGCATAGTCTTGTTATATAATTATCTATAATAGATATACTGGGTCATATAATTATGTACCACTTATAATACATAGTGTAAGTGGAAGATACCCCTGGCAATTTGCCAATAGCATTAATTATGTAATACAAGATATGAAGAAAGAACTCTTGATTCAGTTACATTAAGGAGTATGTATCTCTCACAGTCTCTTATATCTTGGAAAACAGCAACGCAAGTGAAAATTTGCCTTATTTCCTTTGATATGGGAAACAAATACCTACCTCTACTCTTTCATTCACAGACTATTGACTCTTTCTAGGATTGAAGAAGCCTGGATTAATCTTAGTGTTTCTGAAAAAGAAGTGGGCATTTTTCTACTAAACAAAAATCCTTCTTTATCTGTTTTATAATATCACTATGCAATAACACTGTACAATACGGAATATCTATTATACAGTGTAATAGTGCAATACTACTGTGCAATATTGCATATCCACTATATAACTATGTGATGCCATTGCACAATATTGTTTCCTTATTATACAGTATAATCTTTGGACTGTTGATGTTTATTTTATCTCATAAGCATCTGTTTTAGTATCTTTCCTTCTCATGGTGGTAAAATACTTCATAAGAGTAACCTAATGAATAAACTGTTTATTTTGGTTGACAGTCCTAGGTTTAGTCTTCATTGAGGTAGGGAAGGCATGACTTCAGAAGCTTGAGATAGCATCGGGTCTAGTTACAGCCACAGTCAGGGAGCAGAGAAGGACAAATACTTGTTCTTCTTAACCAGCTTCCTTCTTTTTGTATTCTGGGTCCCAAGTCTATGCAATGGTGTTGTCCACATTTATGGTAGGCCATTCCCCCTTAATTAATCTAATCTAGAAAATCATTCTAAGATTTGTCTCCAAGGTAAGCATAGAGCCTGCAAGGTTGGTAGTCATTATAAATCATCATCACAGAATCTAAACATTTAAAATCAGATATTGTGTATTTAAATTGTAAATCTGCCACTTTACTCTGTAACATAGGTTGTGTTCTGGATCTTTCTATGCTGTTTTTATTCTTGTGTAAGATGAAGGCTGACAATAATGACTCCCATGACTTCTAGCTCCAATTCAGTTATTTAAGCACTAATGAAGGCAAGTTTTAAAATAATACTCAGTGTGTGGATCTAGTAAGTCCTTATGTAATTTTAGACATTTATTTACTACAAGAAAAATGTATGTGGGTTAACACTGTAGAGCCAAACACTGCCGGGTGGTGGTGGCGCACGCCTTTAATCCCAGCATTTGGGAGGCAGAGGCAGGCGAATTTCTGAGTTCAAGGCCAGCCAGGTTTACAGAGTGAGTTCCAGGACAGCCAGAACTACATTGAGAAACCCTGTCTCGAAAAACCAAAAAAAAAAAAAGAGCCAAACACTGTAGATTCAAGCAATCTCCTGTTCAGGATTTTCTTTTGTTTAATTGGTTATTTTATTTATTTACATTTCAAATCCCCCTTCCCAGTGTCCCCTTCACAAAACCCCTATCCCTACCCCCTACACTTGCCTCTATGAGGGTGCTCCCCAACCCACCCATCCACTCTTGCCTTTCCTTATGCTGGGTCATTGAGCCTCCACAGGACCAAGTGGCTCTCCATCCATTGATGGGTTTGATAAGGCAAACCTCTGCTACATACCCAACTGGAGCCATGGGTCCTCCTGTGTGTACTCTTTGGTTGGTAGTTTAGTCCCTGGGAGCTCTAGGGGGTCTAGTTGTTTGCTATTGTTGTTCTTCCTATGGGGTTGTAAACCCCTTTAGCTCCTACAGTCCTTGCCCTAACTTCTCCATTGGAGTCCCCACGCTCAGTCTGATGTTTGGCTGTGTGCGTAAGCATCTGTATTGTACAGGCTCTGGCAGAGCCCCTCAGGGGACAGCTATGCCAGGCTTCTGTCAGCAAGCACTTGGGATCAACAACAGTCTGGATTTAGTGTCCGCAGATGTAATGGATCTCTAGCTGGGTCAGTTTCTGAATGGCCTTTCCTTCACTCTCTGCTCCACTCTTTGTTCCTGAATTTCCTTTTGACAGGAGGAATAATGGGTTAATATTTTTGAGGTGGGTGGATGGACCCATTCCTCAACTGGGGGCTTTGCCTAACCACTGGATATGGTCTCTACAGGTTCTGTCTCACGTTTGTTGGGTATTTCAGCTAATGTCCTCCCTGTTGGGTCCTGGAAACTTCTTGGGTCCCTGACATCTGGAACTTTCTAGTAGCTACACCCAAGTTCCCCCTGCCCCACTACTACACACCTATTTTCAAATTCCTGACCCTCTGTACTTCTCCCCCATCTCCACCCATGTCTTGACTCTAGACTGTAGTAATGAATAAAACTCTTATGCTCAAGGAGAAAGTGCTTCATTCATGAGAGAGCTATACAATTCGCATATTGCCAATAATATGGCTAGAGACAGTAAAAACAATCATTATCTTTAAGACTGCACAGATATATATATATATCCAAAAATGTGAAATAGAGACCATTGTCTTCTGTACTATTAAGATAAAGCAGTTAAATCGTATTACCAGTACGAAATTTCAGAGCTATCACATTCCAGAAACAGCTTTCCCCATCTCTTTTCACTGAATACTGAAGTGAAGGTTAACCAAAGTAACAAAGTCAGATCTGTATTCTGAAAACCTGAAAGGCAGAGGTAATACAAAGACATCTCAATTTTGTGCTCTCGCTCTCTTGCTCTCTCTCTCTCTCTCTCTGCAAACACACACACACACACACACACACACACACACACATATATTTTTTTTCAGAAAAAGGTGAAGAGATAAAGGCAATCATCTCAAACCATATCCTGGAACACAGCAGGCCTGAGGCTAGAGGATGCAAAAGGATGGAAGAGGAAGGGAGATTAAAGTTTGACATATCAAAGTGTGGACACACTAAGAGAGTTTATAGCTGGGTATAAGATAATCCTAGTAGACAGATTAAATAGAGAGAAGGTTCTGGGCCAGTGACAACAAGCCAATAGATCCTTATCCATCATTTCCCTTTTGAGGAATACAGGAAGGGCATTATCTCCTTTAGTAGATTCTTACAGCCAGTACAGCTAATTGTAAAAAGCTAAATTGTAAGTAAGGATGGCTTTTAACAACAACAAAAAATTCTACCTGGTAGACCACTTTGAACCACTCTATTGACCAGGAGTTATATACTTATATGTTAACCAAGAAAGACTATGGCTGCATCTTGGTGACAGCAACCTACCCTGTGGCACACGTATGTGCTGGTCATGCAAGTATAGGAAGAGTGGGAGCTGTATATAATTAACAGCAGTTGAACAGCCTGGAAGATCGGAAGTATCATCACCAGCCAATGGCTAATAGCCAGCAGGCAATCAAGGTGAGCATCTAACAAAGTCCAAGGCCGAAATGAGTAGAGGGGACCTTTAAACACATCTAAGTGGTTAAGCAGCAAATGGATAGTGTGTGATCATCTCTCTGTTTGGGCTAGGAGGTCATGCATAGAGGGTGTACATCCACCATTGGCTCAGCTCACGATAGCCCAGAGAACTAACCACAGTCAACAGAGGTTACCTAAGGTTTTGTTCAGTTTCTACCATGTTCCTCTGTAAAAAGAATTTGAGGGCTTTTCCACTTTTGGAAATGTCTCCCACTCTTAAAAGTTACTCTGAGATTTATTATGACTCATTTCCTCAATGTGTCATTTTTCTGTTATAGTTCTTAATAAATCCTGTGGTGCTTTGCACACTCCCATATGAATCTGAATTTTTAGTTCCTTTTGGCAAGAGACAACAAAACTTAAAGTCACTGTCTCAGGTTAACATTTTGTGACTATAGAGTACTCTGAACCTTAGGGTATGCAGCCTCAAAAATCCTGTACCTATTAGACCCAAGAAAATGATAGGAGAGAGAGGGGGGAGGGAGGGAAGGAGAGAGAAAAAGACAGAGAAAGAGAGAGCTCTATTGGAGAGTAAAGATTGCTGTTGTGTGTTTCTATGTGTAGGCACATAAGGAAGTATCATGACTGGAGAATGTTAGTCTGTTGGAATAGTGCTCTACTACCTCCACAATTCACACTGAGTTTGGTGTTTTTGTTTTTAAATGAATGCAGCCCTCCCATGCATTCATTGTAGGCTGGTCAGAAGCATCTGTCGTCGTTACCAGCTGTAGGTTGGTAGCATCTCCATACCTCAGAGATCAGCTGTGATGGCCTCAGGTACTTCTCAGCATCGCCAAATGTCTTCCAGGGGTAAAACTCACCCAATTCTCCACCAAATTCAGAATCACGGATGGGCTGTTTAAGTGAGGAAAATAATTATTGAGACCTAACACAACATTCTAGTGGAGAGCAAAAACAGCAGGGATTTTAGAAGACCATGTATGTCATGGCCAAAGAGGACGAACAGGCTTAGCCTGGGCTCAGTCCTGAGACACTGAAATGATCCCAAGTGTTTTAGGACAATCACTTGGCATTTGTGGCTTGCCTACAGGGAACAGGTTTTTCCCCCCCTCCACGAAAGAAAAGATGAAAGCTTGAAGAGAGGGCACTTCAGGAGAATAGGAGGGGAGTCGAGAGCTGCCTAAGTGGTTGAACTAACAGAACTTGGTACCAAAGAGAGATAGTGTCAGCAGAGATGAGGCAAAAAGCACCCTTTCAAGTTTTCAAGGATTAAGGGACCACCGACCCTGAGAGCACTCTGCGGAAGCTACACAGTTAATTCAGAGAGCAGGAAGCTAATCAAATGAGCAAGCATGAAGCAAAAATGCCAGCCTTGGTGAAGAAGAGTTGCCAAAGCCCGCAAAGGGAAATGGAGAAAAATGAGAACAGAATCAGAGGAGTGCTCCAGAAAGTGGAGTCTGACTGCATTAAAGGATTCAGACAGAGGGAAACAGATGGTCGCTCCGATGTCCTCCACAGCTTGACAAGCTGGATAAATAATTGTTGCCAGGGAAGAAATAATAAAAGCAGGATTTTGCCAGCGTGAGCGGCTGCCACGGCCTTTGGTTCAGGGCATGCTTCTGGAGGCGAGAAAAAAAGAAAATAAATATGGAGTGATGGAGGGAAATCAATTAGCCCCTCACAGATGGGCTTTCAGCATCCCAGAGACGGTTGCCGCTGTTAATATGGGAAGTTAAGTTAGATGGGAAAAGAAACAACACAGGGAAGCCTGTACACGGGGTTATGGGAGATACTCTCGCAGCAGCAGGAGTGTCCAAAAAGATCAAGGCACAGCTGTGCAGGGCGGGACAGAGACCAAGGCAGCCAACCCTGCGCCAAGAGCTCAAGCTCAAAAGGGTGTGGAAGATAAGGTTTATAGAAATAGCTTGATGCGCGGCTGGAACTCCAAATTCATTGGGAAGCTGATGGGCAAAATCTGTTTTGAGGTATTAGTGAGAAGAAGAAATGGAGAGGTCTTGACCAAAAATTGGCTGTTTTCTTTGTTTTTTTTTTTTTTTCTAATCAAATACGTTTATAAGGTGAAGGCCATAGCTTAGTGATAGAGCACTTGTCTAGCAAAGGGACACTTGTGTTCAGTGCCCAACACATACGCTCGCGCACGCACGCACATGAAGAGGAAATTTATCCATATATGTGTGTATATATGCTTATGTATAATTTTGAAGAAAAGGCACTATTTAATTTACATTTTAAATATGTATTCAGCACAATTGCTAGTCAGAAGACAGAAAGTTACAGAACAAGTACTAACGAACAGCTAAATGTGAAGAATTGCACAAGGGATTCATGCTAAGCTCTGCCTTCAAGGAAAGCTCAGGGAATGGAGATGGAGGATAAGACCAGAGAAGGAAGTGAGAGAGGAATTTGGAGAAAGATGGGTCGGAAGAAGAAAAACAAAGAAAATCAATGTTCGATATTATTTTACTAGGAAAGAATTTATCCAAGTCAAGTCTGGGGCAACAATTTGAAATTTTGTTAAGGATTCTTTTGTGAGAGTTGAAACGTTATTTACATTTTGGGGGTTTCTAAAGATGAGTTTAACTTGTTTCATCATCTTTTCTGAGTTTCATATTGGCAATGGATCTAAACAGTGCTGATGTGAGACTTGTGAGGTTGAGAAATAAATCACTTGCATTATGTACCACTAGCATTACATGGCTTTGACTCTGTTGTGACAACTGTCCTTTGAGAGGGTGTGGGAGAACCATCCTCTGCTCTCAGTAGTCATAGAAATGGAGACTCAGCAAGCCATTGGGCTTTTCAGTCAGTTAAATGAGAGTTGGAGTAAAGTCAGGCACTGGGATTCTCAGCTTCATGTTCCTACCACTATTCAGTGATGTTTGTTGAAAGAAAAAAACTCTATACAGAATCACAAACCCAGGGCAGAGTAACCATGAGAACCCTGAACCTGCTGCCACCTTGTGTCTTGATAACTCATACAAAGTACTCAACAAATTTTCTTTTCAAACAACACATTCCCAATAAAGCAATCCCTGGGCTCCGTTAGCTTAAGATTAACACAGCTCAGTTCCTCTAGAAAGTTCTCTGTAATAAATTCTATCTTAATTTTATTTTTGAAACTACAAGCTTCTTAATTCATTATACCATGATGGGTAGTACATTAAAAATATTGTGGTTGTTGTTGTTGATTTAGCTATAATGAAACATTCTGCTATACTTTTATGAAGCAGGAAAAGATTTATCAACTGTTAGTCAGACAAGCTGGAACTGTTATTGTGCAGGTAGAGGGTGAAATACAACGATGTCCTATGTTTCAGCTTAGTCCTATCCATCATGTTGTGAAAATTATCTTCCTTGAAGCTTCTTCCTTTTCTCTCACTCATGAATCTATGCTGACCTGAGATAATTGTTTTTCTCTACTCCAAAATAAAAAGGTGAATGCAGAAAGCAAAGGGGAAAGAATGTTTTTCCTTTTGGAAATGGTTCAAAAAATGAAAAGAAAAAATTTAAGAAACAGAAAATTGTTCGAGCAACAAACAAACATCATTTGGGATAAGAGCAAGAACTTTTCCCTCAAGTGGCTAGGAGAAAAATAAACAGACAAAACACTCATTATAACAGGAAGCTACTGGCAGTCCCTATAGGATAGCAGATTCTTTGGTTAGGTGGGTGTTTAAATATTGTGATACAGGATAGTGGACCTGAAGGGACCCAAGTTATTAGAAATGCAGAATGCCCAGGCTCCTTTCCAGAATTATGCTTGCTATCAATGGATAGAAGCCACAGGGACGCTGAGGCAGCCACTGATGTCAGCTTATGCACATCCAATGCTTCATACCTCAGAGAAATCACCTCTCTGAAATCACAGTGTGTGGCTGCTTAATCATCCCAGAGGAATGGTGTTGGATGGCAGTTCTTGGGAAGACATGGACAAATGACTATTACATCTTACAGGACAGCAATGACTGTACTCAGTCTACCATGGAGAAGTACTGAGTTTACTGGGATTAGTTGCAAGAGTATGAGTCACAAACAGCTGCATCCCTGAAAAGCCTTTGGGTACCATGGGTGGAGACATCTGAAACCTATGCATCTGAGTTCCCTACACCACTTGCAGGTGGCTCAATCAAAAAGTTTCCTCTTTCCCAACAAACTTTTGCTGCTTACATAATCTTAGAGAGAGACTTCAAAAGCACTGGATTTTTCAGAGATTCCAGATTCTCCTAAGTTTCATTAGCTTTCTGAGTGTTATGATCTTTCTTTCTCTTTCTGGGAGAGACTATTTCAATTTTGGGGAAACAATTACAAAAGTGACTGTACTTTATGCCCTGGCATCTTACCTAGCTGAGGCTACTTTCTTTCATATAAGACAAACATTTACATCTAGAAGAAACCCAAACCATGTAACTGAATATTTTTGCAATGTGTTTGCTCAATTTATCCAAGGTCAAAGCATCTTTCAGAGACAATATTTCTTCTTTGAGCTTATAAACCTAAGTCATTTTTTCACCCGAATCTTTCTGCAAGATTTTTCAAATAACAGAGAAAATAATTAAAAAACAAAAGCCTTACTCAGTGAAATTTTTTTTTTTTAAAAAAGTCCTCACCTATTGAGTTATATGACTACTTTCTTCATTTCAATGTTGACTTCAGACAAAAAGAAGACATTTAACAACACATAACAGCAGATGCTTTAAGAAAATCAGTCTAATCCTGGAGTCCTAGATGGAAGTGGTGTGGGAAAAGTGGGTCCAGGGGGCATTTGATTGAGTCATAGTATTGCGGCATGGAAAACTTTTTAATGTCAGTTGTATTCATTGACTTGCTATGACACCTAGGCTAGTTCCTACAACAAATAAATCATTTGTTTATACATTACTTACTCTCTGAAGCCCTCAAAATTACTGGGCGCTTCATGAGATACATTTAAAGGCCTAAGATAGATTTCTGGAGGCAGATCAGTTTCATGGAGTTTCCCCTTGTTATTAACAGTCTTCTTCCCTTCTAAACCATTCTCATGTAGCACTTCAGCACTGATGAAAGGCAGCATCTGGCCCTGCAAGGACTTGTTTTATAGCTGTTTGTTGCTAAAACAAAAATTTTCCTTGAGCAGAAGAATGAGGCAAATCAAATGCAAATAGCTATGTAAACCAACATCATTTCCATGGGACTTGGATGTGGATCCTGCAGTTCAGGGATGAATCCAGTCCTATCTGGTCCCCAACTATGAACCAGTGAGAGGTGAACAAAACAGAACTTAACAAAATGTTTGTACATTGTTTATCTTGACGTTTTCTTCTTTCCTCTCAAGTTGCTCATGCCAGAAATTGAACACTAGCTTGTTTCTATTTGCCTACAAATTACACATTTTTATGAGTTACTTTTTTGAATGATGTGGCCAAATTCTGACAAAAAGCGACTTAAGAAAGTAAGGTTTTAATTTGACTTGCATTTGAAGGGAATACTGTCCATCATGGTGGAAAACAAATGGCAACCATGAAATTGATCATATTGCATCCTCGGTGAGGAGACAGAATGCACAAAAAGTGGTACTGAGCTATCAAACCTCAAGGTTTACTCCCAGTGATTCAATTCTTCCAGCAAAGCTCTACCTACTAAAGGTTCTACAACTTTCCAAAACAGCACCACTAGCCTGGGATAAAACCTATGAGCCTATTGAGGGAATATTTCACATTCAAACTATCATAGTATCTAATCATAGTATATAATCATCAGTTATAATTAGCATAGTGCCTCTCATATTTTAGACAGTCCAAATCCCTCGATGGACTAATCAACGAAGACTACCTGTCCTGTCTCCGCCACAAAATTTTTGAGATAGGGCTGTAGATTTTGTATTGTAGAATTTGTATTGTAACCAGTTTCCAGTTTCCAGATGATGCTGCCAATTCAAGAAGCACACTGTAATAGATCCCCCAGCATCTTTCTCATTTCTGGACCAGTTACTGTCTCTATACAACTGTAATACCAACTTTTACCTAAGTATTATCCTAGGGACATACTTTGTTTCTCTCCTATATTTTCCCTATATTATATCCTATCTGATAGATGTTGGTTTACTATGGCTGTTCTATGCTTGGTTTCTTTCTCTGATTTCCTCTATATCTCCTCTTCACATTATTTGAAGGTATTTGTCAGTCGCCTTGTGGTGCAGTGATGAAAACATTTGATCGTCCTTTTAACTCTTCCAGGAAGTTAGTCAGATGTTCTCTGTGTTCTTAAATGTCTGTGGTATCTCTTGGTGTGGTCCTTTTTAAAATTAATTTTATATGCATGTAGTAAACTTGTCTTTAGAAAAAGATTTCTAGTTTCCTTTCTGTTGCTGTGGTAAAATGCACTGAGGGTAAAAAAATGTAAGAAGAGGAAAAGGTTCGTTTTAGTTTACAGGTCATAGTTCATCTGTGAGTGAAGTCAAGGTAGGAACTTGAAAACAGACGCCATGGAGAAACATCACTTACTGGCTCACTGGCAGGCTCAAATTTAACTTTCTTATACAGTCTAGACCATCTGATATAGGATAGGCTGACCCTTCCTACATCATTTAACAATCAAGATAATCCCCTACAGACATAACCACATGCCAATCTGATCTAGGCGATTCCTCAGTTGAGCCTTTACTTTCAAATGTCTCCAGAGTGTGTCAAGTTGACCATTGAAAGTTATCTGAAACAGTTACATATTTTAGAAATTATTATAAATGTTATTTAAAAACTATATCTAGAAATATATTGTAGAACTTATAAAATATTTTCTATGTTCTTTTTTTGGAGTACTTCAGAAATTTGTATGCACATACCTATAAATATGTAATATACATATTTACACATATGTGTACACACACATATAGATGCACACAAACAGACACACAGACACACAGACACACACAGACACACACACACACACATGTATCTATCCTTACAAAGTGAATCTTCCTAATATACACTAAGGAAAGAAAATCAATCAAGCCTGCAAACTGGATGAACATTTTGCATACAGATACATATACGTTCAGATACATGTACATACAGATACATTCATCTAATTCTGATGTATAGTCTTCCTCTGGATCTTTGTAATGTTTTGTAGTTGATAATTTTTTTGTCAAAATCTTTCCCCTTTCACAATAGCCATATCTTATTCAGCAATCAAGTTTTACTATGCATTTTGAATGGGTTAGGAGAAGGATTAGTTTTCTGTTTCTGTAGCAAATAGCCTGAAAATATTGTTGGCTTAAAATAGAGACCTAAGATAAAGACCAAGAGACTTAATCCCTTACATTATGAAGTCCACAAGTATGGAGTCAAGCTGGCAGCAGGACTGCAGACTCTCATAAGACTTCAGGAGTACCTCTCTCACTGCCTCCACCTTCTAGCTATAGACATTTTTTGGCTTGTGTACACGTTAGTAAATCACAAGCTCACAGGGCTTCCTCCGTATCTCTTTTAATAATGTGTTTTATTTGTTCATTGAGAAGCTTAATACATATACAGTGTGTTTTGATTATATCCATTCTTCCATTTCTTCCTCCTCAAACTTTTTCCAGACTCTCTAACATTTTTTTCTCTAAACTTTATGTCATTGTTGCTTTTCAGTCCAGTTAGTACTACACATATACTCCTTATGTGAGGCCATCCACTGGAGCACGGACAGCTGACCAGTGGCCATGCCATTGAAGAAAAATAACTGTCCTCTCCCAGTGGCCATTAACTGCCAATAACTCCTAAGGTTGAGGTCTGAAATTTTACTATGCTTCTTCTTTACAGGTCAAACCACCCAGAAATGTCCATCTCAGTTTACTCTCTGTCTTTCCACTTCCTCCCTTCTTTATTCTCTCTCTATTAGACATGTATGTTACTGCCTTTAGAGTACATTAAGACAGGTGAACTCTTTGTAATGTCCTGAATGAAATCAGTCACATCTCTATCAATCTGTGTAAGTTACTATTCACTCTTTTGTCCTACGATATCAAATTCATAAGTCCTTCAAGGATCCAAACATCAGTGGGACTCACAATTTGAACTGCTTCATGGGTTTAATGGTTGGTTTTATATCCTTTGGTGACTTTTATTAAACAGATATTGACTATTACCTCAAAATATGTATAAAATATATTCACAGAAATATGGAATCATGAACTTATATAATTAATGATAATTATCTGAAGCTGGTTAAGTTTCTTTAATATCTGTAAATCTAACCAATCTTTCTAAATCAATTTCTCTAAATTTCAAATTTTCATTGATTTTATTGCATTCAGTTTTGGATTTTTCCATTGTGGAGATATTCTCCTATGGTGTCACATGCTATTTATGACAATTTCCTGTAGTTTCTAGGCAAACTTTGTTTACAATATATCTGATTTATTGATTTAGCAAATTTAATAATGTTTTATTTTGTTATTAAAACTTCCATCTTACTTATTTTTGTTTTACTTTTATACTTTGACTAGTTTTTTGATTGCTTGATCAGCATTCTATAAAGTTAATCTGTTTAAAATCTTTTATTATCATTCTGAATTAATCAAATACCCCTGCTTGTTATTTTCACAAAATTTGCTCAATCTGTTTCCAGTCTATATTAATTCTATCCCAGTTCAGCATTGGTATGCCTTTGTGCTGAGCTGATATGTGTATTGCTAGAATGTTCTTTATCACATTGTCATTTGGGCGTTCCTGTTGTCTCACCTCGCTCTGCTTCACTATCAGAAACATATCAGAGTCAGATGTATTTTCAAGCCTATTTTAAAATTGTCTTTCTAAAAAGAATACATAGCCGTTAAATACCTGTTACTGATTAATGTGCATTTACTTTGGCTCTCGTTCTTATGAACTTCTTCATTACTGTGTTTTCTGTTCTTTGTTTTTACAAGGGTGCTCTGGTTTCCTTATTCGTGTAGTCTCCCAACACTCAATGGGTTGGTTTTACAATTTTAAAATGTATTTTCATTTACATTTTAATTTTTTTACCTTAGGTAAATAACTTGAATTTTCTGAATATGTGAGCTTCCCTATCCCTAGGGATGAGTTGACAGCCACATATTCTCAGTCACTGGTAAAAATACTGTATGTAACCCATTCAGATATTTAGCATATTGCCTGAGTCTTAGAAAACTCCCAACATTTATAAGTAGACTATGTTTATTTCTATCTTTTGAATCTTTGCTATAACTTCTGAAAAGCTTTCCAGACATTTATCGACTTAAGGACCTTGAGAACCAGATTGCAAACTTCAACACCATGGGGCAATATACACTTCACAGGCAATTTAATTATGTGCCTTTAAGTGGGACATCAGACAATCAGCACTGTAGAAAATTGATTGATTAACTCAATCAAGATCGTCCTCAAAGATGACTAAAAAAATAAATAAATAAAAAATGAAAGAAAGAAAATACATCTGACAGCCATGGGAGTAGGAAGAGTCAGCTAGAGGGATCTTTGCTCTGAATTATTATCCAAAAGGAGAGGAACAGTATGAGACAAACCCCAAGGAGCAAAGCCTTTCTCTCACTTCCAGAACTTTGAAAGTACCTCTTCAGAATTTTTTTTAGAAAGATTCTTCTTTTTGTCTCTGAAGTTTGAAGGTACATATTGACCCAATCCAACATATTTTTAACATAGACCATATAGCACAGAATAACTTGTGTGCTTATGAAAATATAGTGCTTACGACCCCTTTAGAAGCACCACGTCAAGCAGAGGGAGTCACTTATCTTCACAAAGTCAGAGAAGGGTGGTCCAGAACTAGGCTATGGTTCCCAAGCAAGCCGCCAGTGCAGTTGCTGAGGCTTTGTTAAACACAAAGCCATATAAAGACAACTGTCCAATATAGGACATCTTGCTTGAGAAAATGAGAAGAATTGCAATTCAAAAAATACATGCACGAACTAGGTAGGTCCTGATATAGAAAACACAAAGGACAGTGAGGGGAAAGCTTATAGGACAAAGAAATCTGCACAGGTTAATCTGAATGTAAGTTTGTTGGTAGTAAAAGCAATTGGAACCAGCAAGCTCTGATTGTCCAGTGACAGCAGTTACAAAGTCAGTCTTAAAAGTTGTAGTCAAATGGACCTTTATCTTTTGCTAGTTAAAAAGTAATCTTTAAAATATAGTAACCGGTTTCACTGGATTGATTCTGTGAAATAGTTCCTAGAAAGGCATGACTGACCTGAGCACTTTTCCCATGACTCACCCAGGACTTCACCGATGCCTAGGAAAGAACAACATCAGTTTGCCTAAGTCTTCACAACTTGTAGGGTATTCCTTTCTCCTCCATGCTTTTTTGATTAGTGGATTACCAATAGTCCAAGCAAAACCAATCTAAGGAGATAACAAATTTATGTTCCTGAACCAATTGAGAACAGCTTGGGATGGGCCCAGACCCTTTCCACATATGAAACAATTGTGCATTTCAGTCTTCATGTAGGACCCCTAACAGCAGGAGCAGGAGCTATCTCTGATTCTGTTGCCTGCCTTTGCATCCGTTTCTCCTAACTTGTCTATCCTCAATATGAGAAGATGTGCCTAGTCCAGTACTGCATGCAACTTGATATGCCAAGGCAGATTGATATCCATGGGAGGCCTGCCCTTTTCTGAGGTGAAAGGGAGGACTGCAGGATGCGGGGACGGAAGAGGGAAGGAGAGACTGGGAGGAGAGGAAGGAGCAGAAGCTGTGACTGGCATGTAGAGTTAATTAATTAATTGATTAATTAATTAATTAAAAAGCAGATTTGTCTTCACTGTAGCAATCATGTGGGCATACACGCACACACAAACTTCCAGTTTCAGCCTCTTTTCATATCTGCATTCAAAGCAGGAAATTATCAGCCCACCAGATAGCTTGATTGGATTCCAGGTTACTCTAACAGATAAATAGATAAAATCCTAACTCCACCGTGTTAGCTAGACCTAATACCTAGTGTCATGGGTCTATTATGCGTGTGCCTTCTTTTTTAATTTTAAAATAAAATGTACACTTATTCACCAGAAGTTATGGGATTTTAGAATTGTAACGTGCAGTGAAAAGAAGCAAGTTTCTCAGTGTGTCCAAATTCCTGGCAAGATGTTGGTACAATAAATAAATATTCTCAGAAATTTCAAATTTCTGAATATTTTTAGAATCATTTTAATGATCTTCACAGCCTATTATTTAATAGATAAACTTTGTGCTTGAGGAATGAAATATATTTCGTTTAACTGTGGCCTACAACAATATTCAGACAATGAGAAACAATTTAAAGTTCAGATCATCCAGTAAGGTTACAGGCTATCATGGGATCACGTATGAACACAGACCCCTTAAGGACTTATTTTTCATTGAAAACATATTGGCAAGAAAGATAATTTTAACAAGGGCAGAATGCACAGCAAGGAATTCCTATGTATGGTATAATTTGTGTCCTTCCTTTGGATGATCTCTCAAGGAACAGCACATTTTAATGCAAAATATGTCCCCATTCCTTCTTTGTTTATCTAAGAATCTTAGCAAATTGTGACTGAGGTATGAAAATAGGAAAAATGTATTTATTAGTATATGTAGTCATTATAGGAAGATTAACATATGTTTTGATGTAGTTATTTTTCAAGATTTATTTTTTGTATTCATGTGTTTTTATGTATCTCTGCATCTGTCTGTGAACACGAATGCAGTACCTGAAGATGTCAGAGTACACTGGGATTCAGGGAGCTGAAGTTACAGAAAACTGTGTAATCTTTGACAGGGATGACTAAAACTGATCTCCCATCCTCTGCAGTAGCAGTGTGTGCTCTTAACCACTGACTCATCTTTCCAGGCCACTGTCATATTTATTTTAAAACCGAACAGATTTTCTTTATCTTTACCAGGATTACTAAAAATGTGGGCTCTCAATTGGTGTTATAAGGAAACATGTTTATTTTCATGTGTACCAAAGTAAGCACAGAAGCAATAAGTGCATAGTTAATTGAAAGAGTAATAGAATTCCAACTTCTTCTCAAGTAGTTTTAACTGGTATTTTGCAGGCCTATTTCTTTTTTAAAAAAAATAATAATTCACTTTAATATGTTCTGAAACCAGTTGACTTCTTTGGTGGCTTGAGTAAGAATGGGCTGCATAGGTTCATATATTTGAATGCTTAGTCATCAAAGAATGATACTATTTGAGAAGGGTAAGGGGGTGTGTCCTTGTTGAAATAGGTGCAAACTTGTTGGAGGGGGTATATCACTGGGGGTACAATTTGAGGTTTCAAAAGCCCGTGCTAGGCTTAGTTTCTCTCTTCCTTGTTATATGAACCACGGTGCAGCTCCTAGCCATTGCTTCAGCTTGTACCATGCATGCTGCCATGCTCCTCACTATGACAATAAAGGATGAAGCCTCTGAAAGTGTAAGCCAGTCCCAGTTAAATGTATCTTTCATAAAAGTTGCTTTGGTCATAGTGTCTCCTCACAGAAATAGAATGGTAACTAAGATAACTTCTGATAGATAGAAACCAAGAAAAGAAAACCGATTCTTTCTGTTAAAGAGTTTGACAGGTGCTGACCTATGGTTAAGGTCCAGGATCTTTTTTACAGTGTATAAGATCTTCTGTATCCTGACCCATATCAACTACTTTTCCACTGCCTTCCTCCTTCTCTTCCTTTGTGTCATACTCTAGACATATTAGAATTACAAGCAGTAGACTTTTACTAATGTCCTCTGTCTGGAATACCTTTTATATTTTCATTTGGCTGCTAAGATTTTGTTCATCTACTAGTCCAAGCTTTCTGTGTTGAATTAGGACCAATACATCACTTCAAAATATTTAAACAGGAAAATAGTTATGGGCAGAAATATAGAGAAGGTGTGGATTCAGATCCCACAGGGTCCTCTCCTCTCTTCTAATCTTCTCTCTTTCCTTCTTTGCTCAGCCTTACTCTGTCAGAACAGCAAAAGACATCTGAGGAAACGAGAGGAAACTCTTGTTCCTTAGTTTCAGGTAAAATTGTTCAAGAAATGATTCTCATTGTTCTCAATTGGATCAAGTGCTCACTTATAACATTTTGATCAATTTCTGTGATCATGGAAAAGAGACTTTCTCTTCAGTAATCTTCTACTGCTTTACCAGAGAAATCATTCTAAATTATGATTACTTGTATTAATCTTATTTTCAGACATGTAAGACCTTTCCCCTTCATGTTCAGTGAACCAAATTCAAGTAATTTTCTCCTTTGTGAGTAAGGTTTACTGCCATATCTACTGCTTAGATGGAAACTATCCATTGCCTCAATCTATGCCTTTCACCTACTGAAATGCTCCAGTCAAACAGTCCATTTGGTGAGTCCCAAAACATCTTTAAAAATAGTCTGAAATGTCACCTACTCAGCACATTTTCTCCGGTTGCCTCTACATAAAAGTACTAACTACTTTTTGACACTTTCATTCTTCATATATACTTACCAATATTCTTGTAACGTTACTTTCAATAATGTATCTTTTAGAGTTTTGTTTGTGTATGCATGAATGTATGTGTGCACATGTATGCAAGTGGACATATATATGTACTTACACATACATGTGGAGCCCAGAGGGCCATCTTTGGCTCTCATTCCTTAAGACATTGTCCACCTTGTTTTGAGACAAAGTATTTCATTGGCCTGGTGCTCACCTAAGTAGGCTAGGTTTCCCAGCCATGAAAACCTAGGGATCCACCTATCTTTGCCTGCCCAAAGCTAATATTACAAACATATTTCACTGCACCTGGTTTTTAAGACATTGTGTCTGTTTGGTTGGTTGGTTTTTGTTGTTATTGTTTGAGGATGAACTCAAGTCTTATTTTATTGCAAGGCAAGCATTTTACCAACCAAACAATCTCCCCAGTCCTCATCTTCCTTGACTAATACATTTTCTCCTAAATTCCGAGTTTTTTCCTGTGGTCTGTGGTAGCATTTGGCAGATAGTAAATAATCAGTTTGATGTTGGGTAAAGAAATTATGGCATGGACCCTCTTGAATTATAGATGTCCTTTTGTGTCTTCTCACACTAAAGCTTGAAGGTAGAGAGCTTACCTGTAGATTCTCCAAGACTCACATAATGCCTCACACAGAGTAAGTGCTGAATAAATTGGTGCTGAGGATGTTTAACACACAAACAGAAGGGAGCACTGAGTTCATTTGAAGTAGCAATGAAGACTTAATGTGCTAAAAAGAGTTGGTTGACCACAATGGGGTTACATAGACTTCATATTTGAGCTTTCCTTCCCTAGAAATCATTAGTTCTGTTAGGTACAAAATACATAAGCACATCTGTTTAACTCGAAGTAAAATTGAATATATGTCATGAAGCCATTGGCTGAGGCTTGTGCTTGAGTGTTCGTTCTACTGAATCTTCACTAAATAACCCCTTGGGTTAACTGACTCCTCACATAATACTTAAGATCTCTGGTCATTTAAATGAGGAATAGATTGGTGCTCTCCATCTTCAGTTGATGGTGATGTTTGGAGAGGTTATAGAACCTTTAGAAATTACAACATTGCTAAAGGAAGTTTATTCATCACAGAATGGGGCAGGAAAGGACTTGGGGTGCAGGGTTAGTTTCATCCCACTTTCTGCGCTCTTTCTCTGCTTCCCATGTATATAGATAAAATGTGATCAAGCAGTCAATTACGCCAAGTAATGTTTTCCCTTCCAGTATGGACTCTGCCCTTCTGGAACCATAAACCAAACAAAACTTTTTTTTAAAATTGTTTTTGGTTGTACTATTTTCCCACAGTAACAAAAGACAGCAGATAACGGATCTAAATAATAAGGAGATTTTCTTTATTGTCCTGAGTAGCTATATACAAACATCTATCACTAAAATCCTTTCAAACATTTTTGCAGAGGACATAACAGCCAGCTAACAACCTGGTTCTTCACAGAGCATCATCGTTTGTGTCTAATGTATGGGGATGGAGTGGGCAGTGAGGAATGGAGGTGGCTTCTGTGACTAGCCATTGTGAATAACAAAATCTGATCATGATAACCGTTGCCATGGTGACAAGCCATTCAGTCTCTCCAGAATATACATAACTTATCATTTCTCCTCATTTCCACCGTGTCAGTCAGTCCATCACAACTGAAGAGTCATTAACATCTCAATGCTGTGCACATGGGCAGGATGTGTACTTGCTACTAATTTCTGTTAGGCAAGACCTAAGAATATCCTTTTAGGTCATTACCCATAGAAATTTCACACCACACAGGGAAACTGGAAAGGAGTTATATTTGGATTAAATCCTTGAGGGATGGTTGAAAAGATGCCTCTACCTGATTGGAAATACCCTTCTTAGAAAGCATTTTGAGAAAGTATGATGTTTTCATTTTTGCAAAGCACTCTATCTTTAGGCAAAAGAGTTGGCCATGGTTTTGTGGTCTCTTCTGGAAAAACTTCCTAGCTAGTTGAATTTTTGATCAATACATCGGGGGGCTCTGTGTTCTTTCTCAAAATATGTTTATTTCACTAGAATAATATGAAACACTAAACTAGTCTAGAACAAACTCACCTCTGGAACTAATCATGTAGGTAGGATCATTATAGAAAACTTTGAAATACTCATTTTACTACTATGATCACTCATATACTATAATCACAACATTTGATGATCCTAATAGAAACAGACTTGCTACATTGCCTAACACATAGTAGACAACTCAAAGCTATTTGTTGAATAAATAAATTTATTACCTGTAGTATGAGGTTTCAGCTATTCCCACTTTGGCTCCCAAAGAGTCTTGTGCTTCTAGCCACCCACCCAGGAACTCTTTGGATCCTCGAATGAAAGCCACACATATTAGCTTACTTTTGAAATGCCTCTGTTACTCAAAGGCTGGGCAATTCTAATCCTCCCGCAGCTAGCATACTTTTCCCTCTGGTACTCCTGGATGAATATCTTGTAAATCTACCTCTAACTTTGCTGCCTTGTTACCTTCTGTGAGGCTCATTGGTCTATGCTTCCCAAGATGTTTTTGGGTAGCCCTTCCAGGGGCCACTTTCCCTTTCCAACTAAATTTTGGTTGATCTTTTCTCTGTAGCTTTAAATCAGATTTGTCTCTCTCCCTGAGTCATGTTGATTCTGCATCTCATCCTCTCCTCTGTCCTAGCCCTCTGAACTCTAAGGGTCCTGCTGTCTCCTGTTGCCCAACCACTGGCCATTGGCATCTTTATTGATAATCAAAAAACAACTGGGGACAAGTACCTTCAGCATTTGGACAGGAGGATTTCTGATTGAATCAAAGCATCAGAACCCATCTCCAACAATTGCCCACTTTTAAACTGTAGGCATACCGTTATAAAGAGAGGTTGGAGTAACATTTGGAGAAACCCAGAAATAAAAGCAAGGTGACATCTCACCTTCAAACATCAAGCTTCAACTTTCAAGTTCAACTTTTAGTTCTTTGCTCACATTTTTTCCTTTAGTTTTCAATGTCCTTCCTTACTTTTCCATAAAATAAACTTTTCAATCCACCAAGTTATCTATAATGAGCTCATTTGTGCCCTACCCGGGCCCTTTCTCCAGACAGCCTTCACCCTGTAGTCATGTTAGGCTTATTTCTTCTTCCCTAAATGTCACACACATTCCATTGTAAATCGCAGTCACCAACTAGAACAGAGTTATGCCTATGTTTAGAACTGTGTCTGACTCAGGCGAGATGTGGCTTACTCAACTCTGTATTTATTTATTTATATGGGGCTCAGTAAACATTTTTAATGTTTGTGTTGCTTTTTGTTGTGCTTCTTTTTAGGATCTCAGTAGAGGTGTGAACAAGAATTTGGTGACAGCCAGAATTTATTCAGTGGAAGTAAAGACACATTGATTGCCCCCAGTCTGAATTATTTAGTGACCTAGCAGTTGTCTCTGAAAACCTGCCCAAATTTCAACCATGCTGCCTAAAGCCAGCATCCACATTTTGGCTGTCTTTTCATATCAGATGTTGTAGAAGTAGACTGGAGAAAGTGGCGGAAGTTCCTGAGGGGGCCATTCAGTTCACTATTTGCAAGTTCCTCCGAGTACTAACAGAACCCTGTCTCCAAGCTCCACCATGATCCATGAACATGAAGAAAAGGTTCTTAATATACTTCGTCAGCTTCTCTTCCATATCTGAGCCAAAACAGCAATGGCATGACCATTTTGAAGTGAAACTAGAGTCCCTGTGTCAAAAGCTCAGATTTTTCTTCCCACCACATTCATGCAAGGAGCAGCAGTCTATAAATATGTAATAAGCCAAAGGACATGGAACCAAAGTACCCATGTCAGGGGTGAAGCTCTCCTCTTGAAGTTGTGGGATCTCATGTTTTACCCGAGTTTATTTTCCTCAGACCTTAAGGGCTGTGACAGAGGTGAAACTAGAACTTCACTGAAGGCAAAGCCCTTATTCTGAGACTTCCCTGTGTCATTCTGCGCAGAAAGGCACTTCCAGAGAGATCCCTTAAACACTCCAGTCTCCAGGCAGTGGTACTTCAATGTCTTTTAAAGCATGAAAAGCGTTCCCCCTGGCAGCCCCCCAGGTGACTCGCTGAACTGCACTGCCTCTCTGTTGCACCTGTGTTTGATCTCGTGCACACAGAACTGCAGTCATTGGGCCTCAGACTAAAGACAACTTCCAGCACTTACCTAAAGGCTACTTTGAGCATTCTCCCAAGGACTTGGGAGACACTTTTTTTTT
>NW_021604565.1:27901030-27912758 GCF_004785775.1 Grammomys surdaster
CTCCTCTCCTCTCCTCTCCTCTCCTCTCCTCTCCTCTTCTCTTTCTTCTCTTCTTTTCTTTTCCTCTTTGTCCCCTCCCTATCCCTTCCTTTGCTCTGTCTCAGATTGAGATGTAGCTAATTATACACAGGGCTTGAGGGAGCAGCACTCAAAATGACTTCTTCAGTTAGATTGTGCAATAAGAGGAAATAGAGGCCATTACTGTGCTCCAAAAATTCAGATGAACAGAATAGCCTCTGTCTGCATGTTGGGGCCAACAAACTTTTCAACTGGACACAAAAGAAGCAATGGTGATTTCAGGCTCACATTGGTGAAAATAGAATCTTTCTTCTCTGCCAGTAAAAATAGACTTTTACAGGCCTTATACATTGCTTCCTCCCAAACAGCTCCAATGTTAAATCCCTGAAGTGTCTATACAAAATGGGAAGATCTGAAAGTCAGGCTAGACATTCCCTTGGCCTTGAGTATAATCTGGGCACTATAGTCAGTTCCAGCACCAAGGACTGCCATATTCTGTAATCAGATTTAATCCTTGAGCCAGAATTGCCAACGCCTGAGCATGAAAAGTGTGTATCTGTATGAGTATGAGAGAGCCTGTGTATAACTCATTGGCAACAGATTGAATATAGGCAAAGAATTCACAAGTGACCTACTAGCATACTGAAATTTCATATTTGAAATCATTCTATTGAAGTGTGATATTATTAAAGTGTGTTCTGGTCATGAAGGTCGTATGCTGCACTATGAATCGAATGAAGTTTAAATTAGTAGTTCTCAACACATTTAGTCTGTGCCCTGATCCTGTATTATACACTTTGAAAATGCCTTTCATATTCTTTATCCATTCAAACATAATCTTGAGCACCAGGTACTAGACATTTGTATTAAGTTTTGTTGGTAAGTATGTAGTGGTGTGGAGATCTACATGATGTAACTCATTAACTACAATCAAAGTGATAAAGAACTAGATTCAACATAAAAGGGCACATAGTGGGGACACTTGGTGAGGGTAATGAGTCATAAACCTTTCCAAACAGCCATGTAGAATGACATGACATCAGCTGTGCTAAGCCTCAGGGAGAGTTTCCAGGTAAACTTAGCAGAGAGAACAAGAAGCCCAAAGGCTTTAGTGAGATCCCATTTGGGTCATTTAAGAATAGGCTGAGAGAGAATGAAGGTGCATGGGAGTACCTGGGTGACATAACAAGTCAGGGACACAACCCTGTAGGGCTTTGAAGGCTATGGTCAGAGACTCCATATTTTACTTATTTCTAGGATAATGAGAAGTCTAACTGCATACTTTCAGTAATTTTTAATCGAGGCTGTGACATTGGGAGAGCAATTGAATAAGGGGAAGTTTTGGAAGTGGTTGAAGATGGAGAATATCATCAAGACACATTGTATAGCCAGGCTGTGGTGGTGGTGCACACCTTTAGTCCCAGCACTTGGGAAGCAGATAGGTCTCTAAGCTTGAGGCCAATGTGGTCTACTGAGTGAATTCCAGGATTACCCAGTTACACAGAGAAACCCTGTCTCAAAAAGTCAAAAGAGAGAGAAAAAGATATATTGTGTTCATGTATAAAACCTTAAAGAATAAAATTAGGAGGTAGTAGACTCTGGAGTGGGCACTGCTTTTGCACAGGTTGTAAGTTCACTTCCCAGCATCCATGTAGGAAATCCCATAATACCCTGGAGCTGAGCTGCAAGGAGATCCAAAGCTAGGCACACATAGACACACAGACAATAATTCACACACACACACACACACACATACACACGCACACACACCACTTAAAATAATTAAAATAAATCTTAAAAATCAGAAAGGGAATATCAAAAGATGACCCTGATAGGTCAATGTTAGGTTTACTATAATTAATCAGTATTTACCACTATTAAGTCAATATTACAATAATCCAAAAGCAAAACAAAAAAATCAAAGTAATGAGGAAAGTGCCCTTTATTGAAAACTTGAGAGGAGGAACTGAAGCAAAGAAGCAGATAATTTGAGATGAAGGAGCTAGCATCTGTTTATTACCTCCAAATTGTCCAGACTACATTTCATTTTGGTTGAGTCTTGTATATGCTGGCCTTGGGTTCCTTTCCACACTGCTTCTCTCCATGTGTTGGAGGCTTAGGAACTCCAGGATTTGTTTCTGACTTGGTTAAATAGCTCACATCTCCTTTTGATGTTGCTTCTCTCTCATCTTTGCTGATGAGTCACTACAAAAGAAGATTCTTTTCACAAACTCACAGCACCGCCTTTGTTGAGGGGAGCTGATGAGGAGCCGCTGCGGCAAAATCTGACACAACTGGCTGTTTGTTTTCTTGGAAGGCCCTAAGGTGAGTATAAATAATTCAAAATGGCTTTTATGATCTTTCCATCAGCCGCTGGGTGACAAAATTAAAGGAACCAAGCTAAGATGGAAGAGTGAGAACTATAAAAGGATTTGAAGAAAAACATAAAGTTTGATTTTGCAGAGCATATTTACTAAGTACTCACAACGCAGGACCACAAAAGGACTAAAAGCCTGTGTTCTCAGAGTGTGCATTTGAGTCCCCAAGACAATGCAGTCAGTAAAAGTCTTACCTCGATTGCATAGAAAGAAATCACAATGAGTGAGGAAGAAGCTCTTTCTGTCATAGGTCTTGCCTTGATCGCATCTGCTTGAGTCTCCCCTTCCCCATGTCCTTGGAGCTGCTTCTTTCTTATGATCCTCTGTAGGATACTGTATAAAGACAGGCTGAAAACATTTGGAAGTGACTAGAGATATCAAATTACCATGAGAAAGCTGTCATGCTACTGGTGCTGGAATAAACATATAGTTTAAATAAGAAAGAGAAATCTTCTCCTGTCAAACCTATAGATAAGAATGAAATGCACACATCTTTATACAATGAGTGTCTGACTTGCTTAGCAGCACTTGTCATACTTATTTACTGGTAACATTTACATATGATGTGTAAAGATATAATTAAAAAATAATAAATGCCTACATTATATTAAACTATTTACTATGTGAAGCACATTATATAGATTACTTATAATATTATAAACTTAACAACTTAATATTATTCCATAATATACTATATATATAAATATATATATAAACATATAATATTTATATACCTATGGAACATGATATACCACCATTATTAATTACATTTTAATATGTAAGATGTATATATATAATAGTACGTGCATCTATCTCATAGCCTGAGCACGCTGTTATAAAATTATGTTACAAAGAATAAGCTACCCTGGAAACTATGACAGGAAGATGATGAGTACAAGGCTGGCCTGGACCACACATGAGTGTGCTAGCCTGGGCAACTTATTGAAACCTTATGTCATAATGAAGAATAAAAGAACCCTAAAATGTAGCTCAGGGTAACATGTTTCTCTGGTATATATGGGGTGTGGAGTTCAGTGGACAGTATCAGAAAGAAATAGAATACAAGTCTTGAATTGTGAGTTTCTACAATTTTGCCAATTTCTCTGATTTCTCAGGGCTTCCTGTTCCTACTCTAGAACAGGAAAAGATTGTGCAAACTATTTCTAAGGCCTGGGGAGGCTCTTCTCAAAAGCAGACATGCAAAGAGTCAGTGTGGGGATAGTTTTGATGTGACTCATTGACCAGGGATAATGGACATTAAACCCACAATGAGATTTTACCTGGACAATAGAACAAACATTATCAAAGAAACCGAAACATAGTAAATGTTGAAGAAGGTATAACCCTTGCATATTTGTTGTTGGAATATAGACCAGTACAGGCGCATTGGAAAGCAATGTGGAGATGCCTCAAAAATTAAAATCAGATCTCCCAACATTCTCCCTACTGCATATGTAGCTAAAGGATTACATCAGTGTATCAAGGAGGTGTCTTTATAATCACTGCATATTTATCCTTTTAACAGAAAACTCAGAACAATTTGTTTAAAAAGCCACACTTCTTCCCATTTTCTGTGGAGACACAAAGAGATCAGCAACATATTAGCGGTTAATGAATCACTCACTGATTGGGATTTAAGAATCTGAGCCCCGCAGTGTCACAGTTTTCTGCAAAAAGCTGAAGAACAGGCAGAGGCAATGGTCCTGTGAGCTTCCTGTCCCAGGATGCTTAGCGTAATCAGTTTACCTGTGTCAATTTCATTACTGTTTATAAATAGGGATGCTGCCTCATGGGAGAAGAAAGGCTTCCTGACTCTTTTTCCATCTTCAAGCAGAGTAATTCACCATTCAAATCTATTCTGAAAGCTCACAGGATTTATACCAGGAGGCTGTGAAAGACCAGTGTACTTTCTTCAGAAGCAGCTCCACTGGGGTTTGTTTGATTGGGCTGAATGTATCCTAGGTTAGGTGGTATGTACCCCTCAGCTATGCATTATGGCTGCCTTCTCCATCAGAACCATGTTTGAAAATCCCTTTATCTTCCTTTGACCCTGCTAGGCTGCTACCCAAAGGAATACACTCTAATCCTCCTCTGCCTGTCTGGAGAGATTTAGCTCACAATGAAAGGGGTTTCAAAGTAGAGACTCTTAGCTATTCAGGAAAAGAAACAGACACATTGTTTATAAATAAGTGGGTCACATTTACCTGTGTTTGGGAGCCACATTGAGATACTTCAGGAAGTTCACAAATATATATGCATTATTTATATACATGTACGCATAGTATGCAAATGTGTGTCCACATACGTGATCTCCTTAACACTCAATATTTCATGAAGAATGTAAATCACAAATTTCCATAAATTTAAATACAGCTAGCTGCATATTCTAGAAGAGCTTGAATTAAAGAATATTCAACACCAAAAACTTTGCCCTTTTCTTATTTTGCAATACAATTAATTCGGATAAAGAAAATTGCTCCTCACTAAGACCCTAAAGGAATTTGCTTTCATTCAGGGGAAAGAATTGTTTAAAATTAGATTAGTTGCATGGTAGTTTAAAATTTGGCTTATGCTTTGTTTCACAATCACTTAAAATATTCATTTTGAAGACATTTTTATACTTTTTGTTGGAATATATTAATCATGCAAAGTAACGGGTTTCATTATACAATTTTCATGCATGGATATAAGATACTCTGGTCATATTCACTTCCATGACCCTCTTATGTTCCCTCAGCCATCATTCCCTTCTTCCTTCTCAACAGTCCTTCTCTTGTTTCACAGTTTGTGTTTCGCATGAGATCTACTTGAGTATATATATATGGTCTAGATAAGTATTGTGTGTGGTGGATGTGTGCACATATGTGCTCAGGCGTGTTCACATGTGTGAAGACAGAGTAGGGAAGGATGTCAGCTGCTCTGAGTTATTATTCCCCACAGGTTCCTTCTCTCTCTCACTGTATATGGAGCTAGTCATTGGCTAGACTGCCTGGCCAACCAGATCCAGAGTCTTCTCTTTCTGCAGAGGTACTGGAGTTAGGTGTTTAGGAAAGTACCCAAGCTTGCTTACTCAGTACTGCGGCTCTAAACTGCAGTACTCATGCTTGAATGGCAAGTACTCTTCTCCACTACATCTTCTCCTAATCCACACCCCACATACACACTTAAAAATCTGTAATCTAGATCCCACATATAAGAGAAAGTATGATATTTGCCTTCAAAGTCTGATTTATTTTTCTTAATATGTTGGTCTCCAGTTGCACTTTTAGATTGCACAGCATTTATATCTATGGGAAATAATCAAACTGCCTCCTAGGAATCACACATAAGTAATTCTCGTACCCACTTTGTGCTCAGTCAGAAAATCCGGATGTGTGTAAACTTCTCAGAAAACCCAATTGCTCTTCTTTGAGAACACTGACAACACTTTCCCAAAAAAGGCTATGTGAGCAAGACTACTTAAACATGATGCCTCGTGCTTATAGAAATTTGAAAACTGCAAATTCCCATTGTTATGTCAAACTCTGTCCACATTTTCCAGAGTGCTAAAATAATCAAGATCAAAGGAGGAAGATCCTTTCTCTCTTATTTCTCTCTCAGCTGTGATCACTTGCTACACCTACCCTCATGGGCTATTATGCCTCTCATATATCTCTCATTATGTTTTCCTAAAACTTACTGTTTAAATGAGATATGGTAGACTTTGAAACAATAGCTAGAGTTTTGTTTTCCTTTGAGAAAATGAACTAACAGATGACAATGACCAGAAAAGCTGTTACTTTCTTTAATTAAAATACTATTACTAATTTAAAGTTATTTGTTCTGTGTAAGTCAAGTGAGAGAGGTATTCATGAGTTTGTACATTAGCAAGACAACAAAAGAGATTTAAAATCTCTTGTCTCAATATACTCCTTGTTCAATTATCTGTTGGCTGCCTTGTAACAAAATGTCTGAGTTCTCTGACAATCTAGTTCAGCAACAAAAATTGAAAGTAAATACTATTATAGAGGTTAGAATCTGAAACGCCTGCAGGGTGAGTCAGTAAGATACAATATTCATTGTTGGCAGTGAATTCAAGGTTTTCAAAATGTGGTCCAACTTTGTCTTTCACTTTATCTGCTCTTGTCAATGCCTTGTTACTTGGATTTAAGTAACAACAGAAACAGCCTTGTCTGTAATGAATGAATCTGCATACACTCTCCATTTCTCAATTTGTCTATTGTAGAGGTTTTGTGAGAATTCAAAATTCCCTGAGCTTCTAAAAGTAGACCTGATTAAAGACAGAGTATATCTACAGTGTTGTCTTAAAGGAAAGGAGCATTTCTAGAAATCCATTTGAAGTTTATGAATTATTAATTGCTCTGGAATCCTTCCCCTGATTTAGGAGAATCAGCATAACATATACAGCCAATAACTTCACCCAAAAGAGATACAATTCCATCACAATAAAAGAATAGACATCACTGGCAAAGGTAATCATCATAGCCATTTCTTGCAAAAGGCAAACAAAACATTAAATTTTAGCTTTATTCCATTCAGTGGCATGCTTAATTTAAATTAAGACTTGATTTATGATGATTACTTTAAAACATATGAATGTGTGTTGTGTGTTCTTTTTCTATTCATGTAATTATTCATATACAATGACCAGGCTTATGTGACACCAAATATACTATACCCCGTTGTAACTCTATGACCCTAAGTAAATGACAATATCTGATGCAGAACAGTTGTTTGAAGTGAGTAGTGCTGTAATGCAGCTGCAGAAGGCAATCTGATTAAGAAAACAAGACAGGAGAATGAATTTTTGAGAGATGCTCATTTGTTGTGAAGGCATCTATGAAACTAATATAGTTATAATATAGCAACAATCGCTTTGTTATTTCATGCTAAATAGCACCCAAAAAAATTGATAGCTTCTTTGAACTTCATCCTGAAATGGTTCCAAATTCAATGGCTGTGTTGTGTTAAAGTGAAGCAAAACTTCACGAGGAAAATGTCTTTCAACAGGCTCATGATGATGCAGAGTGAGTTTAATCATCTCCTGTTCGCTCCAGGAAGATTACCGATGTGCCTTAAGAAGCCTGTATACTGATTTCATCCTCAGAGAGGAGGAGGGATGCTCAAAGCTCATTATGAACAAATACATTTGCATATAGCCTACTTCATATTCAGAGAGTTAGCAAGATTCACAATGTCGAATCTCAAACAGAGCATTTAGAATGTAGAGCACTGTGTGGCTTCTAATGTAATAAACAGAATCCTTACAGCCTCAAGGCTGTTAGCATAAATGAGCTATTCTCTAACTGCAAATTTAATGCCCACCTTAAATAAATTTAAAATCTGCATGTATAAAGGAGTAAGTAGCTTATAAGTGAAAATGAGTGGATCCTTGTCTGCTTGGGGATTTATGTGCAGTGTCTTTATTTTCTGAATATAGTCTGTCTCTTGTTCCTTTGTTCTTCACACACCAATCTTGTGCCAAGTGAGAGTATTTCTGAATCTCTGTACACTGAGCTTGCTGTAGCACTGTTTTGACCCCACTCAGAAGCCTCTCTTCTATTCCTAGAATGTCTTCCCTACTTGTTCAACCCAAGTTCTCTCAGGCTTGTATTGGTTACTTTTTAGTATTGCTGTTATCAAAATCTGACAAGACACAACTTCAGAGAGGAAGGGGTTATCTTGTTCACATTTTCAGTGCATTCTGTTCCCAGTGGCAAGGGAAGCATTGGTACCAGTTCAGTCCATGTCCTTTTGGGCAGGAAATAGGCACAAATTGGATACTGGAACTCATGTTTCTACCCCACTTTCCTGTTGTAGTCTCCCTGGAACCCCCAACTTCAACCCATGGAACGGACTACCCACACTGAAGGTGTGTCTTTCTACCAGAGGTAATCCTCTCTGGAAATTCTGTCACAGAAGCACTTCGACAAGCCTCACCAGTCTCCAAGGTGATTAGGAATCAGTCAAGTTGACAATGGGGATTATTCTTCACAAGATACAGTTCAAATGCTACCTCCTTGGGAGTCCAGTGAATGGATTTAGGCCATTACAGTCATAACCTTGAAGGGACTATTGAGGTTTCAGCAGGAAAGTATCAATGCTTCCATATGTATCAGAGAGGAAGGGATTTGACAGAGGTGCCGGTAAAACTTTAGAAACACTTTGGGTTCAAAAGTCAGAAATAGCCCATCTGATACCTAAACATCTGGCACATTCACAAACAAACAGCATCTGCCAACAAAATGTATATAGTTAAAAGCAAATATAGAAATAGAAAGTGTGTTTGCAGTCACCAATGTGATAATTGAGGAGACAGAAAGATACTGAAATGCAGAGACAACATGTAAAGATTCAGATATGTTGGTCCTTGAAAGTCTATAGAGAGGAGGGGACTCAGTACAGGAGAGGTCTGGCCCATAAAGAAATGAAGGCGATCCATTAGGAGACAGACAGTGTGGGCAGAGGATATCTGCATAGGTGTAGTTGACACTATAGATTCTGGGGTGAGAACAGGCCTCCCTTGATGTAATTGTATTTCAACGATGTGTGAACCAAGGTCACTGCCTGACAGTATAATGTCAGAGAGAATAGGTGTGAGGATTTGAAGTGAGAAGAGAAGCTATCCTCTGGGAGAGCAGAAAAGCAAGACATGTTACTTAAAATGAACAGCCATGCTGACTACCCACATAGGATGTGGATCCTGGTTTTCAGGTGACAGGAGTCATTGCCAAGTTTATTTTTTCAGCTCCAAGAGAAAGAAGGTAACGGTTTATTTAGTGACATTCATTCGAGATGTCTGTGGGTGAGCACAATGGAGAGGAGTAGGTGTTAAAGGGTTAGGTGTTTGCAAAGACAAAAGATGGTGATACAAAAGATGGAAGCTCAAGAAGAACCATACCAAAATAGGAGAGGCTAACAGGAACAAGGGTAGGGTTCATAAATAGAGGATTTTAGCAGGGATGCTAATTGGTAGGGTTTCTTTGTTGGCTTGTGTTGGAAGTCCAGTCAGAAAGTAGGCCAGAGGTGGGGCAGATACTGTCAAAAATGAGGTCAATAGGATGATAAAAGAGTGTTTCTGAACTTGCCATGCTTAATAAGAACCATCTCTACTATGCTGCTTGTGGTACAAACTTTCTGTATGTTTTCTTACATGTTCAGCTCTAAGAGAAAGAACGTAACGTTTTATTCAGTGTCATTTGTGATGTCTGTGGGTGAGCACAAGAGGAGTGGGGTGCTAAAGAGTTAGTATTTTATGCTAGCTTATATAAAATGACTAAGATTTGCATGAATTTTACATTAACTAGAAATCCATAAACACCAATGCAAGATAAAGTAAGTAAGATAGCAAAAAAGTTTGACTTACTATCTTTGCAGATGTGTGCATGCTTTTGTGTGTGCAAGTTCACTTCAAGGGGTGAGCGTACACATATGCCCATACACATGGAGGCGAAATCACAACCTTGGGTGTTTTTCTTTCTGTCCTACTCACCTACTAGTTGTCCTAATTGCTTTCCATATAGGCTAGGCAGGCTGGTTGTTGAACCCTAGGGACATACCTATCTCTGCCTCCTTAAAACTGAGATTTTAAATGTGAGCTACCACGCTGAGCTTTTGACATGGGTTCTAAGAATCACTCAAGTCTTTGTGCTACTTTGTTTACTAAGCCATCTCCCCACCCCTTATTCATTTATTTTCTTTGTATTATGTGTGTGAATGTTTACCTGCAGAATACAATGTGCATGTCCAGGGCCTGCAGGGGCCAGAAGAGGGTGCTGGTCTTCTAGAATTGGAATTACAGATAATTGCAAGTTGTCATATGGGTGTTGGGTCCTCGGGAAGGGCAGAAAGTGCTCTCAGCTACTGAGCCATTTCTCTAGCTGCCCCCATCCTCCCTACCCCAATTCATTTTAAATGTCTTTAAAGACCAATAGAAAATTTTTACTTGGATTAAAGGGGCTGAACAACGTCTTGTTCAATAGCATCCTGAACCTGGCCGTGAGGAACAAAAGAGGAATCCAGATCACAATGTTCACTGACTCATGAGTAGAAATACCTTTGTCCATGCACCATAGACTGAAATGAGCTACAGTGAAGCCAGCCTGGCACTCTGAACAATCACTGTGGCAAGCACTCTACAAAAATCTTAAAATTCTACTTAATCATCTCAGAATGAGGAAGCTGAGACACAGATGATGCAAGTAACTTGGCCAAGTAAACAAAGCAGCTAGCCTTCAAAAACATTAGACAAAACGACCTGTTTATCTAACCTCAAATCAAGCCAGTCTTTGTGGTTAATAGGCTGGACACTAACATGACAAAAACTATGATGTAAAATGCAGAGATATATGAAACATACACAGCAGACTGGTCTTATAGTCACCATATAAATGTGGCTGAATTATTTAGATAATTTTTGAGTCTCATTTTTTCTTTTTAATCTGTGAAAGTACATCCTTAGTAATTGTTACTTAGTTAGGGTTTCAATTCTGTGATGAAACATCATGACGAAAAGCAACAAGGGAGGGGAGAGTTCATTCAGTTTATAGATCGATCGATATAACAGTTCATTATCAAAAGCAGCAAAAGCAGGAACCTAGAGGCAGGAGCTGATGAAGGAGCCATAGAAGGATCCTGCTTACTGTCCTGCTCATCATGGCTTGTTTAGAATGCTTTCTTATAGAACCTAGGACCACCAGCCTAGTGTTGGCACCACCTATATGGGCTGGGCCCCCCTGACCCCATCAATCACTGCATAAGAGAATGCCTTACAATTAACTGGATCTTATAGAGGCATTTTCTCAATCAACGTTCCCTCCTTGATTGAGATTGGCTTGTGTCAAGTTGACCGAAAATTAGCCATCACATAGTACTTAATTGGAAAAGTAGAACAATACAACATCTGTACAACTCTTAAAAGAAAATTTTCCTCCTTTCTCAACGCAAATGGAAGGGTCAAAGTTACTCTTGTGTTATCCAAGTCATGTAGTGAGTGTGCTGCATGACAGTGAATGGTTCATGGATTGATGGAAAACTGGGTTACAGGCGGTTATAAAAGCAAAGAAAGGCCCTGGCTATTAGATGCAACTCTCTGGTTTAGATAATGTGTTCCTCGTCCAGAGGACCTTGGTTCAGTCCCAGCACTGAAGTCAGGCCACTCACAATCAACTATAAAGCAACTCCAGAAGTCTCAGCACCTTCTTCTGAACTCTGACAGCACTCCACTCATGTGCAGAATCCCACACACAGACACACACACACACACACACACACACACACACTATCTATCTATCTATCTATCTATCTATCTATCTATCTATCTATCTATCTAT
>NW_021604565.1:27912768-27925123 GCF_004785775.1 Grammomys surdaster
TATCTATCTATCTATCTATCTATCTATCTATCTATCTATCTATCTATATTCACATGACACCAAATTTAAAATTAATTAAAGGACAGGAAGACATGGAAAAGATCTAGAATTCATTGGCAGACTATATGTCCTACTCCCACATTTCTACATTTCTTATGCTTTAGCAGTTGGGTTGCTCTTCTGATTAGTTTTGGCCAGAGAACAGTGAACAAAGTAATCCAAGTATCTTTTTTCCTAAGGCATTTAAGAGCTTATGGCTTTCTCTCTCATAATCTGCAGCAGTGATTTGAGGAGGACCTAAGTGGAAGGGAAAGAGCTGCATGACAGAGGCTTCAAGGGTGACAGGATCAAATAGAGAAAAAAATCTAAATACTTATGTATTTAGAAATGAGTATATGTATATATGTATGTATGTAATTACAATTAATGAATTAATAAATCACGAATTTGAAACAGTAAAGAGGAGAATAGGAGAGGTTAGAGAAAGAAAAAGATAAATGTAATTATGTTATAATCTCAAAAAAAAATCTTGAAAATGAAAGAAGGCAACCAGAGGGCTCCCATCACACGCTTTCAGATCTGATGCTGGATTTATCTGTTTCTGTAATACAACCAAGTTTATCTTGCCCCAAGAAGATAGACTTTTTCCACTATCAGAAAAAAATCATCTGGTACAGCAAATACATTCTGGAAGAGCATCATCATTATTAAAAAATAGTATCAAAATAAAGTAGAACAAAAACAGACTTTTAAATGGAAAAAGTGCTATAGATAAAGCTTGATCATGTCATATGCTTCGTAAAACATGTCTGAAGTGGAAATTTCTGGTTTCTTAACATCTCAGCTGGGTCATGTGATGTTTTTCTGGAAGCTGTCTTGTGACAGGGCATGTGACATTTTAGTGAAAATAGACGCTTGAGAGAGTGCCTGATGTTTAGAAAGAATATAAGTGGAACTCCCAAAATAGTGAGAGGATGCTCTTGTATTGCTACATCATGCAACTCTTTGCTTCTTCATTGGTCTTTGCTGTTCATTGCTGATCTTCACTTCATAGAAAGAGAAGACGCCAAAGAACTTGTGGCACTCTGATTCTGACAGCTTCCACTGACTTGTGCCAATTCGGTGGAGCCTTGCTGTTTCTACTGGATTACATACACCACTGCTGCTGATTCAGGTTTTATGTTTGCTATTGAACTGGACAATGAAGAATAGAATCTCCTTAAGGAATTACTTCTAACCAGTTCCACAACACTATTTTCATATTAACTTTCTTTCTTCCCTACCTCTGGTTGGTGGGTTAGAAGGAAGGTTGAAGCATGTAAGAACTCTAAATAAAGTAGATTTTGAACAATGTAAGCCTAGACAGGTCCTTAATGATGTAAAGAACACACCGAAATAAAACGGTCTAATAGCTAGAACATACGTACCTCAGAGTTATAGGATACTTGGTAGACCTCATTTAATCATAGACTTCCAGATCTTAGGTGTAAAGTGATATTAAAGATCACTACTCATGATTCCTTCATCTCACTTGTAAAAATATCTAAAATTCAAAGTAGTTTTTCTAACTAGCCCAGTAACTCAAAGACAGAGTTGGATTTAAATGCTGTTCTGTTATCCCTGAGTCTAGAATCGTCACAACCCTACACTCAGGATGCTTTTTATATTGTTATGATCCGAAATGAGGTGGTGATATCAGGGTATTCTGAAAGAGTTAGTATATGTTCCAAATGGTTTTGTTACTCTCTGTAAAGAGCTGGACTAAATAAGACCCAGGAGAATATTATATTTGCGACTGCTCAGTTTGAAAATTCTAGAATATGCAAGTTATCCAGAAAGAATCTCAGGAAAAAGCGTAGAGGAGTAGGAAAAGAGACTTCTATCAATCCAATACAAAAAATTTGCATAAGTCTTTAGAGTATGGATGCCAATGAGGTCAAAGTCATTTGAGAAGGATAATGGGGCTAGGTCTCAATTCCTTCCATTTTCAGTTTTGAAATTCTGCTATTAGATTAATCAGAGTGAATCAACAAAAAACTGAACCTTGTTCGAGCAGGGATTTTTTCACTGGGTAGTTAGTTAACTGTTTGCAGTAAGCTTCCACATTCTGTACAGTACCTAATCTCTGTGCCTTGCCTTTCTTGACCTCCTTAAGAATGTCCCCAGGCCCTTCCTTGCCTGAAGAACAAATTCAGGACAACATCATGTACATATTCTACATTTTCCGCATAATTTTCAGATTTTATAAAGTTCTTAATTTAGTTGTTTGGAGAGCAAATATCATATTTTGTGTGAAAATGCAACAAAACAAAAATTAAATTAAATCCCAAACAGCCTGAGCTGATAAGTGGTCTGTTCATGAAGCCCAGCATCATGAGCACCAGTTCATGATGAGCAAGGGTGTGGACTTCTAGGGAAGAGGCAAACATTCTAAGTATATTTGTGTTTCCATACTTTTATCTGTTTTCTCATATATTGTACTTTGAATGTTATCAATTGCTTTGAAAGAAAAAGATAAATCATCTTTACTAATTCTTTCACTAATTATCCAAAGAATTTTTAAATTAATGCACAGTAATTACATCCTGAGATTCCAAATGGTGTTTTTCTGATTTTGAGTCAAATACACATGTGTATTCAAGCCATGTACAATTTTATCCTCCATGACCCTTTTAAATATCTGTCAGTCACATAGTCATTATATGTCAATGTTTCCATTTGCAATGCTTTGGTTTATTACATGCTTTGATTACATAGTGCTGGGATATTAAGTGTTTTCATATGGCTTAGTGACCTTTGTGAAATTTTTTCCTCCCCCTCATGATTTGCCTTTCCCTAAAGTACTTTCTGTGTTTCTGTTTATTCTTTCCTGTGTACTGGTTTATAGGATTTATTTATGTGGCTGATTTTGATACCATTAACCTCTGTGTGTCAAGCTTATGACAAATACTTTTCTCCACTTCAGAGAAAACTATACGTTTGCATTTTATTTCTGTTTTTTCACTTTAGCAACCCAAAGGATTTTACTTCTCATGTGACCTAATATTTTAGTCTGTTGTGGCTATCAGTTTTCACTCATGCTTTGAAAGAACTACACCATTTTGAAACATACAAATATTCTCCTAAATTATCTTGTGGTGTTTTCTCCAAGTCTCACAAATACCAATGCTATGCTTGCCCACATAGGTTACAAACTACATTGATGAAGAGGAAAAACTCCAGGGCCAGGATGTTTGGGTCAAATTCTAGTTCCACTTGTTGCTCACAGCATGATCTTGAACATCTTGGAATGGGTATAATAATAACTCATATATCAAAAGCTTGTTAGAATTAATAAATTTATTTGTTTGGCATATTTAGAACAATCTTCCTATAAATAATGGCTATGTAAAGATGCTGAACATCATTTGTCTTGGAGAAAGTATTTGGAACATATTGCTTGGCACACAGTTCAGAGCTCTGTAAATAAAAAGTTAATCAGTTCACACAGAATATCTTTTCGAGTTCTTCCTTTTCATTAGTTATTTATGAGTGAGTCTGTCAGGCCACAGGGTGCATCATCATTTCAGCAACTCTTAGCATAAATAGCTGTTAGGATTCTCTGTGGATCTTGAGACTCTTGGATGTAACATGTGAAACAGATTTGCAGAAAGATTTAAGCCAACCTAAGGGATGGTCAAACACAGAATTTATTCACATACAACAACATGGCCACAATTCCTTTAAAGGCAATTATCACTTGTTAGCCCAAAGGCATAAATATGAACCGTACATCATTTTCCCTCCTGTTTTACTACTGTACTTTCATCTTTCAGCCTCTACCCAGTAGTTTAATGATGATTTGTGTGGTTATTGGAAAAAAAAACCTTCCCACTCTTTTACAACAAATAATTCATAAACCAAACGGTTGGATATGAGAACTTTGTTCTTTGCCCTGAAGGATCCTAACAATTTTACAAGAAAAGAATGAAACTGAAAAGACATAAGAATCCAAAAGTCCAAAGCTCTGTCTGTAGTGATAGAGTTGCCAAAGTTACTCATGGAACTACAGCCAGGAGCAAGGGTGGTGTAGCCAAATGTATCAGACATCCACTCATGTCCAGACTACAGAGACTCAACTGATAATGTCTTCTCCACCTGCCGTTCAGTTTTCCGGAACTGACAGTCTCTCAGAGGAGACATCTCTGTAAGCTGGAGGTATCAAATCCAGATAATCAGGGTTCACATTTTCCTGAGACTGTAAAGGGAATTTTGCTTTGTCTGTCTCTTATTCGTGTGTATTTGTGTGTGTGTGTGTGTGTGTGTGTGTATTCATATATGTATGTGCATATATGTATACATGATAGCCCTTGGGATGTCTTGATTTGTGGGAACATTAGTTCAGTCTGTACTTCTGTCTTCACATGACTTCTTTCTCTAAGGCTGTATATAATGTCTTTTTTTAAAAAAACAAAACTCTCTTATAAATATAACTGACCTCAGGTTTAAGACTCATTGTAATCCAGAACAACATCTTTTCAAGATCTTTATTCCACTGAAGGAGAGATGACTTGACAGATAAGAGTACTTGATTGTCGCTTTTGGTGAGGACTTCGGTTTGCTTCCCAGCACAAGTATGTTGGCCCACAACTCACTGTTAATTCTAGTTACAGAGAACGCAGTGCCATCTTCTGGCCACCAAGGGCATTGAGGCAGGGAGTGCACATACAGGCAAAACATTCACACACAAACACAAATACATACATTTTTTGCTCTGAACATTTCTTATTGCAAATGGATTCCATTCTTAGGTTTGGGGAAAATTCTTTGAGAGGGAATACTGTTCACTGTACATTGGAGTCTCCACAAATTGAGTTTGAAGCTGAAAAAAGGAATCTGAGCTAAGGGCCAACATTTGAATGCTAATTAAAGTGAAGAAATCAGTGAGAAACAACACTCACAAATCAGGAGACCAAGAAAAAAAACAAGGACAACAGCATTCACTTGGTAGGCAGAAGACCAAGAGGACCAAGGTGTCTATAGGAGAAGCTGGAGAGATAATGGCTCATGCAGAGGAACTAAGTTTGATTTTCAGCACTCATGTGATGGCACATCACTTCAGGTCTGTGTTCTGCTTCTTTAGAGAACCAGGCATGCATGTAGTACATACACATCCATGCAAGAAATATACATATAAAATAAAACAAAATTGTAAGGTGCCTGCAGGAGCCAGAAGAAGATATACACATGTAGCCTCGAGGAGAATTTAAAGCACAAAGTCACAGCGTCAGCATGATTAGGAATGGCCAGGGACTTCAGTTCATAAATAGATATTCATAATAAGTGCATTCATCTCTCTTTTACCTGTGGGAAATGTGCTGATTGAATAAAAATGAGTCCGATAGACTCATATATCTGAATACTTGATGCTCAGTTGGTGGAACTGTTTGTGAAGAATTAGGAAGTATCATTGGAAGGGGTGGGTTACTCAGGGTATGCTAAATATTTCAAAAGTCCATGTTATTCGCAGTTAGCACTCTCGGTCTCCAGCTTGTGGATCTCAGCTACTGCTCTTGAGAGTCTTGCCTGCCTGCCTGTTCTCCATGATGACAGGCGTGAACTCACTTTCTATAATTGTATGCAAAGCCATTTCTTCTAGATGTTTCTTAGTCATGCTGTTTCTTCATAGCCATAGAAAAATAACAAAGCCAGAGGGAGTGGATTTTAGAAATTTTAAATATTTTGAGCAAGACCCAAGAGCTAATTTGTATCAAGGTAGAGTCTGAGCCCACATAAATCTGATTTGCCAAGTTTCAGCTCCTTTTCTTATCGGTCTCTTCACAGCACCCTAACAGGGAAGCATTTGATGACAGGTAATGTACAGTAACTGAGCAGTTCCTGGACCAGTTTCTCCATGGTTACCCATGGATTATCCCATTTCATTTCTGTTCCTATCGTTTAACTTCCCTTGCTTCTTTCTCCCTTTCAGAAGTGATGTTTCACTAAGATTCAATATCTGTCCCTTGACTTTCTTTGTAGGTACAGCTGCAAGTAACCAACAAAATAGGAGAAGAAATCATAACCCAAGAAATAAAAGAAAACATTTTTAGGTTCAGAAATTCTACTTTAAAATATGGCTAGCTACATTGGAAGATGCCCTTTCTGTTTTTCCCCTTTCTGGCTCCTTCCTTCCAGGAATTCAGACACGGTGGATGGCATCACATTGACCAGTTTTTAACTGTGAGGCAACTCTCTGAAGGAAAGCCAAGTATTAACCAAAGAGCAAAAGAAAGACCAAAGGAGTCTGGGCCATTGATGTCAAGAAAGAACTGCCCCAGTTGTTCCCAGGAAGAATTCTTGGTCCTAATGACACGAGTTAAAAATACTCAGTCAGTCTCTCATTTTGCTTCAGCCACTATTTTTCTTTACTACTTTACAAGGAGTCAAACAAATCACCAGAGTAGCAGTGATGTCTCATAGCCTTGGTGATGAAAGGAAAGCTTTAGAGGAGAGAAGAGGAGAGAAGCTCTGGACTAGGACACAGGAAGGACAAAGAATGGATATTAAACTGCCTGGCTTCAATGTTCAGGGTAACTTAAGAAGTGAGGCAGTGTTGACTGAGATTGAGCGTAGGAGGACTTCACATAGGGACAGACTTTTAATCACTTTAATGATGTGCTAAAATGAAATACTGTACCAAATGCTGATCTTTGTACTTTGCCTATTCTGTGCTATAACTTGTCTCTGGGGATAAAAAATTGGGTGGCATTTCTCCCATTCTGAACATAAAGAACATTTGGTTTTCGGGGCTGTGGAGACTAATTCCATTCTGGAAGCACAGTGCAAACTGTTCCAATATCTTAGAAGTAATGAGAATTACCTGATGGCTGGTTCAACATGAAGAATGCAATATTTTTTCCTTTTCTGTACTTCAAAGGAGCTATGAAAACCTTGCTCGACCTCAGAGTCCTCAGAGTAGATTTAAAGGCAGGCAGACAACAAGTGGACATGGGGTAAATACTCACACCTGCCTGAAAGCTTCCTCTCTCCTCTACTGGGTTGAAAGGAGAGAGATAGGGCTTCTGGGGAAGACTCGACTCAATGGTTTGCACTTTTGCCTTTGTGAGTTATTCAATTAATTTCTCAAGTCAGTTTCTCAGTGTACCTTCTATAATCAATATTCTCAGATTTTTATCATTAACTTGGTGTGGAAGTCCCTAAACTGCTGCATCTTGATCTGTGCTCAAGTATATGTGGGGTTGTGGGATGAATTTGGGCTTTTGCCAGGACTAGCTTGAATTACAAGATAGCATAGAATTCATGTTCTCCTAGCCAGGTTTCATATTCATTGGCACAATATCCTTTATTAGAAAATCATTTATCTTCTAACATATTTCCTGATGGTGATAATTCAGCCTAAGAGTTTAACACATTTTATTTTGTATTGCATTGGAACAACATGCAGAGATCATTGCAAAATCTTTAATATCTTTATTTAGTAAAATGGCACACATCATAATCACATTTTATGTCTAAAATTAATAAACTTGAAGATTACTGGATAAAGCTTGGCTTTAATTTCTCAGCATTTTTTTCTAGTCCTCTGTGAGATACCAGAGATCGTGGACAGGGTCTCATGCACTTTGCTGTTTATCAGGTGAGGAAAATTGCTATTACATAGCAAAATCTCTATAAATGTATGTTGGGCAAATTACTAAATGTCTGACTGCATAAGTCAGAGATGCCTAATACACAATTTCTGCAACCACATTGTTTAATATACATGGTACATGTATATATACACCATGTAAATACCATTTATAACTGTGGTATTAGGCTCTGTGAGTGGAATCAATGATGAAGAGACTATGGGTTCTACCTAGAGCCCACATATATATGTATGATAATTCACATGTAACACCATACAGTTGCTCATCTAACAGAGTACAATGCCAAAACACAAAGGATAGGTGTGGTATGAAGAAAACTACAAGCACGTTATGCTACAGAGTCAACTAGCCTGGGGTCCATGGGGGCTCACAGAGACTAAACCACCAACCAAAGAGCATTCAGAGGCAGGACCTAGGCTCCCTACACATTTGTAGCAAATGTGTACTTTGGGATTCATGTGGATCTCCTAATAATTGGAACAGAGGCTGTCTCTGACTCTGTATCTGCCATTGAATTCCCTTCCCCTAACTGGACTGTCTGGTTGGGCCTTAGTGAGAGAAGATGAGCTTAGGCCTATGGTCCCTGGATGTTCCAGGGTGGGGTGGTACACAAGGAGGGTTGTTTCCTCTTCTCTAAGGGAAGTGGTTAATGGGGGAGGCATTTTTAAGGGTAGAACTGGGAGAAGAAGAGTGGGAATGGGAGGGTTCAATTAAGATGTAACGTGAAGAAAGAAAGAAAGAGAGAAAGAAAGAAAGAAAGAAAGAAAGAAAGAAAGAAAGAAAGAGGAGACGACCGACGCCCCCCCGCGCGCGCGCGCGAGGGAGAGGGAGAGGGAGAGGGAGAGGGAACTTCTCAAGCAAGTAAATGAACAAGGTAAAATTCCTATGGTAGAGGCATGGAGCATTAAGCAGAATGAGAATCTGTTCTTGAGAGAAATCTAAGCTAGAAATATGAATCAGAACAGCATTGGCACACTTATGAATTCCTAAATTGAAGCAATAAAAGTTAACCTAGGTGGGGGAAAGATGGCTCAGTAGGTAAAGTACTTGCTTTACAAGCATGCGGACAGGAGTGTGAACCCCCAGAACCCATGTAAAGCCAGATATAGTAGTGTATGGCTATAATCCCAGCACTCTTGCAGCAAGATTGGAGGCAGAGACCAGAGAATTGCTGGACGTTTCCATACCGTGTAGCTTAATGTATGCAGCCATGAACAAGCAAGGACCAACACCCAAAGTTGTCCTCTGATTACTACATATACACTATGACATGTGTGTACATGGACACACACACACACACACACACACACACACACAGGGGAGACATAGAGATTCCTACATGAACTCTGGATGCTTTTTTCCCCTCCCTGGGTGATTGCATGTGTTGCGTTTTCCCATTAAGTTTCTAAGGACATGCCTCCACATACTATAGCCAGCTTTGCAGGTCAGAGCTGTAGACAACACAATCTAATAATACATAGATTTTCTCTAGCAGGAACACCCAAATCACTAACTCCAAACACCAAATACGTACTGTTTATTAAGGGAAACAAATGCCTTGAATTGTCCATACATCAAGCTCAGTCATAGCATCAGGGAGAACCAAGAGGAGAACAGGTATTTTCTTTTTATCATTAAATTCATTAAAATCCCCAGCGAGGTTGTCAAATTTTTCCCTACGGTGGGTTCTATTAAAGAATTGTGTGAAGGAAAGTGTGGAGGAAGCTCTTCTGGTTGTACCCATTCAAGGATCAAAACAATGCCACTCTCAGTCACTTTCCAGAGAGTGGAAGTAATGAGACAAGATTCCATGAACAATAATGTCTAGCTGACTAGTTCTCAGCCTTCCTAATGTGATGACCCTTATATACAGTTCCTCATGTTGTGGTGACCCCACCATAAAATTAATTGCATTACTACTTCATAGGTGTAATTTTACTACTGTTATGAATCATAATGAAAATACCTGATACTTCAAATAGTATTAGGTGACTCCTGTCAAAGGATTGTTGGGGCCAAAACCCACAAGTTGAGAACCACTAGTCTAGAACCTTCTTGCATTTTCTTAACCCCTCCCTGCAATAGGTGTGACATTATAATTTGTCTCTAAATTCCAAAAGTCATTGTTGTTTATGTGGAGGGAACATTACAGTGGCACCATGTTGCAGCTTATTTTCTGAGAATTCTCAGGTGCATATCATAAAGTTCTTGTGATTTGCTCTTCTTGAGTTCCTCAGTGTTATTCAAAAACTCTATCTCTAGCTTCGCTTGAGTTTACCACATTTTTATTGTATGAACACAAAAACTTTTCATCCTTACTGAACCAAATGTATTTTTGTCCAAATATTAAGTCTTCTATGATGTTTAGCCATTGTTTAAAAAAATAATAACAACAGAAACATGTCATCTTCCTTCTGCTAAGTGGGAGATTTTCCATTTGCATATTATTTTGGAAACTAAATGACCTCATTATGAGTTCTGATTTGTACCCAGCCTCAAGAACAATCAAGCAAAAGGTCAAGATAAGAAATACAAAAAAGTTGAAGAAACTTTCTCAACCAAGTCTAAGAAGATGTGGCAGTTGAGTGTATTAAGGTATCTTTGATGATAACTTGGAACACAAAAGATCACCAAGTTCAGCTGAAAACAATCCGTAGAGACTATCAACTTTGATCAGTAGTCACATGTCACAGCTGTCCAACAAATTTGGGAGATAGTAACAGAAACAGGGTATGGAATATATGGGAACTTTCATAATGTTATTTTACTTTTTCCTGTTAAACTATAACTATTTTTAAGATAATGTCTATAAAAATACTCTTTAATACTCCTTCGAAAGAAATCTTAAAAACTGAGATTAGAATCTCATCCTGAGTCCAGCAGGAGTAGAACTAACTCCCTCCCTCTTTTTGTGTCTGTCTCAGAGCATATAATCTGTTGACCTCAAACCAGGAGGCTACAAGGTAGTCAGTCATGTATCCCAGCACCTGGAATTCTTCCCCGTGTAAATAGAGCATCATCTGTACCTTTAAGCCTTCAGCCAATGACCTTTGCCCACCCTTGATATTCCCACCCCCTTTCCCAAAACTATATAACCATTGGTTCACCCCAATAAAGCATATGTGTCTAAGTCCACACCAAATAAAGGTATATAAACATCTCAGAGAGCTGCTTCATTGAGGATGGTCAGAGAAGCCATCGCAGCTCTTAACCCCCCCTTCCTATTCTAGACTCTGATTCATCCTTGCAACTTGGTGTGTCCAGAGGGAATAGCAGACTTGGACCCCATCTTTTCCAGGCTTCACCTAGTCATCTCCAAGCTCATGCAATGGCAGAGTCTGGACACCCAGAGAAGAGAGGCGGAAACTGAAACCATACCATGCAATTTATCTATTTAGTGCACACAATGCAATTTTAGTACATGGGTACAGCTGTACAGCCATATGATCAAATTATGGAACTTTCTCATTTCTCTTTTGTGATTATCATTGAAACTAATCTTTCTTCTTACTTATTCCAATAATTTTACATATGTTTAGGAAGATACTATAATTTGTGATGATACTATGGTGAATATGAAATGTTCTTTTCCTCCAAGAGGTTCTGAGAGGCAGGTATACATACATGTTCATACCTGTATGAACCCTGCCATTGTATGAGCTCGGAGAGGACTAGGTGAAGACTGGAACAGATGGGGTCCAAGTCTGCTTTTCCCTCTGGACACACCAGGTTGCAAGGATGAAGCAGAGTCTAGAATAGGAAGGGGGAGTGAGAGGGGCGGCGACTTCTCTGACCATCCTCAATGAAACAGCTCTCTGAGATATTTATATACCTTTATTTGGGGTGGACTTACTGTTGTAGAGGCTGGTGCAGGGTTAGTTCAAATTTGAGTCCAACTGAGGCTGCATAGTAAGGATCAAAACATCCTGGGCCACATGTAAAGTCTTTACCTCAGTGAACAAACAAGAAAAGTGAACAAACAACATCCCCTGAGAGAAGAAGATGAACAAACAATTAATGACAAGTCCTATAGTGAGAAAAAGTACAAGGCACTGTGCAGGGCACCGGTGAGGTACCCAACTCACTGGTCTAATAAAATGAAACCTCTGCTGAGAGTTGATTGTCTGACATTGAATGGAATGGAAACATTGGATGAGGCGTTCAAAGAATAGAATTATAGGGACTGTTTTGTCAGTGCTTTCTGCTGCAACCTGAAGTGATACAGGAACAAATTAGCAGAGGAAAAAACTGGATCTAGGCTTTCTTTGTATATCAAATTTGAAATTATTTTTACATGAATGCCTATAGCACCTTTATTTATAATATTAAAACCTCAAAACAATTTGAAATGCTTGTCTTTGGGTGACTAAATGAATGACAGCTCATGCAGCAGATGGACACTCAAGCTATATGAAGGATGAACTATTGGTACATACATCAAAATAGAGAGAATAAAGCCCTCAAGGAAAGATTCAGCATCTATAGTTCCAACTATGTAAATTTATTGAAAATAAAAATTAGTCAACAAGGACAGAAAGCAGACAAATGTTTGTCTTTGGACAGTATAGCAGTTGTTGAGGGATTGGAGAGAGACAGGAGGAAACTTCACTGCATTTTAGAAATGTTCATGATATTGACCATGGTCAAGGCTCCATATGAAAGAACAAATGTGTTAAAATTTATCCAATTATAGTTTTAAAAATATG
>NW_021604565.1:27930123-27947047 GCF_004785775.1 Grammomys surdaster
AAAAATATGTACAGTTCCTTGTTCCCATAAAGGTTTTAGAAGGATAATCATATTCGAGTGATAAATTGTATCATCTCTCTAGGTACCCAGGACTTGTCACTTAGTGATGCTGAAGTGTTCACCAAAATGGACCATAGATTGAAGTCCAAGGAAAGCTCTTTGTAGGACAGACTCAACTCTCTAGTGCCACATCTTGGTCTTGCTCACGCTGATTGTGTCAGTCCTTTGTGCCTCTCTTCCCCAGAGATGACCTTGACAGCCTTGACAGTCAGTGTCTTTTACATTGTTTACACGTTACAGGTACTTTTTCAGCTCAGTTAGTGCTGGGTACTGGTTGCAGTGATAGTAATAAGATATTAGTATTAGTGTAACCCTACCTGCCACAGTCACAAAGGACCAGGAAAGAAACAAGGTCTGATCTGCAAAAAGGGCTTGGGTAGTATATGTAGGAGCTGAAGAAATACAAATTGGTAGTTTGTGTTTTAAGGGAAGGATAAATGGTTAAGTCCTATCTCTGGCATTTTCTAGCTTGTCTCCAATCTTCTTGTAGACTGCAGCATCTTAAAGACAACAGTAATTTAAACTAAGACAGAGGTAGACAAAAGTCAGGTTTAAAAGTCAGACAAAGATAAAGTCAGGTTTTTAAAAAATACAATAGGTAATTTAAATTTGTCTGCAGTCATCATAATGCTTAAAATTATAAAAACTACCTTATTTTCTGCTTTTATCTAAAACACAATATAATTTTATTGTCTTATTACAAAATAATGCTTGCTTTTCCCAACATGCAGTTAAATATTACTGAGATATCTAACATCAGAAAATCATAAGTCCCTTTCTCTTCCCCCAACTCCTCAGAGAATGAAGATAAATTGTTATTCATGTTCAGTTGTCTCAACCCTTTCCAAGATCACATTCAGAAGAAAGTGGAAACAGTCACAAAAAATGAAGGGTTCAGACATGTGGCGAGTGAGAAAGGAAAGCAGGCTTCTTATGATGAATAATTGAAGTAAATGTCACATTGACATCATTTTGAGTAACAGGTAATGCCCTTTGCGAGTTAATGGCAGAGGAATTAGGAAAGCTTTGCCTAATCACTGCCATCCTTTAAAAGCTCACTGCCATCAGCTCAATAAAAGTTTTTCACTTTCTAAACTTTTTCACTTTCTAAGCCTGAAGTCTAAAGTCTCAATACTTTTGCATAGAACTCGCAAATTTATTGGTGAATGGTTACATTTTAGAAGTTGGCTTCTTTCTTGTGAGTGACAATTACACATCCATTTATTTTATTGATTTGTTCATCTCAATGTTCTCCAAAATCATTAAAACCATAAAAATTTAAAGCATAGAAGAAATCATGCATATTATTCAATCCAAATTTAATTTTACAGATATGGAAAGCAGGTCCTAAAGGGGTAATGATTGAACGATACTCACACAGAAACTTATGTCAATATTTAATGTGGAAATAGATTCTCTATCCTCAAAAAGCTGCCTCTCTTCCAGAATGGTTTACCAAACACAGAACATAGGTTAAGATTTTCTTCCTGTATGACTGTTTAATGAGGACGTTGATTTAGATATTGTTAGACACCTACCTACTACTCTTCTTTGTATGACAATTCTAATTGCTATTTCTTCATAATAAATTATCCAATCATCAAAGCACAAAAGATATAAATCATTTTCTTGCTTGTGATAGTACAGGTTGTATAGTTACTTGTCGAACTACTGCAACAAAATACCTCACAAAAGCAACTTGAGGAATGGAGTTCTTTTTTTCCCCCTATGGTTGCTGACTATGTTGTGCAAAGGCACAGCAGCAGGAACTTGAGGCATCTGGTCCTGTTGCACCACAGAAAGAGACGGATGCTGATACTCAGCCTGCTTTCTCCTTTTTATTCAGGATAGAACTTGAGCTCACAGAATGATGCTGACCACAGGACAGTTGGGTGTTCAACTCACTTCACCTTATCTAGATAATCCTTTACACTTTTCCCCACACACTGACCTTATCCTGATAATTACTCATTCCCATATCTAGAAGCTTGTCTTCTAGTTGATTTCAGATCATATAAAGTTGATACCAATTATGGGGCATCATAATATCAAACTTTGTTAACTTGAACATACCACCTTGAAGCAACAACCTTCCTTCCTACATCTTAACAGGTTCATGGCCATCCCATTACCCCAAAATACATTCCAATTTCAATGGGCTCAACAGATTTTAACAATTCTAAGACTGTTTAAAAGTTCCACAGCCCAAGTCTGATCTCAGACTTAAGGAAAATTCTTTGCTGCAAATTCCTATAAAATAAAAGACAACGTTCATGTTTTTAATATATAATGACACAGAATAAACACTCTCATTGCAAAGGGATGAATTAATTTTATAGCCAAGAAATCCAGCAGGGCAAGCATCAAATTCAATAGCTTCATGTCTAGCATCTGGCACTTGTGATGAAATTATCTGGACTCTAAAGAGCTCATATAGCCCTGTCTATCCAGCGTAGCTGCCTTTAGCACACCTACCCTTTCATTTTACCGATTTTATCCCGTGCTAGGAACTTTCCTTAAAGGATTTTCCATGATTCTGGTATATCTAATATTATGGGATTTCCACTGCAAATTTGGCATTACCCACCAAGCTTTATGCAGTGGTCTTCCAACACCTTCTTCTAGGATCCAAACCCTGCCACACACTTTCTTGCCTCCACAGTTCTAGAAAACTGTGATACAGGACTCTGTGACTCCTTCAAGCCTTCATCTTCCATGCATGTAAACCAATGTCATATGTATATTGCCATAAAGCTCTTCTTCTGGCTTGGAATGGAGTCTAGTTTCTTTGGATCATCGTTGCATCTCTATGTGCTGACCCTGGGGAAATATTTCTCTAGCCAGTTAGTTTTTTTTTGTTGTTTTGTTTGTTTTGTTTTGTTTTGTTTTGTTTTGTTTTGTTTTGTTTTGAGGATCAGGGAACTCACTCAGCAGCATTGAGTTTCGATCTTTCAAACGCATTTGTATCTTTAGAAGATGGAGCTTTTGATGGCTTGGATCTTATGATCAAGATACCTTTCTTCCTGCCTCAGTGAAGGGAGCCAGGTTTCTCTTCAGTTGCCTGCTCTCTTTATTAATGGTTGATATTTTGTATCTATCTGTACTTCCCTTGTCCCAAATTCTAAACCTGTCCACATAACTTTCCCCAGTAAAATCCACATTTTTTCCTAATTCACTCTTTTCTTACTTTCACTGCAAACCTGGATGAGAGCAGTGAACAGTAACCATGACATGACATGAATGCCAGATGGTTTAGTAATGTTCTCTGTCAAGCAAATTAGTCTACTATCTCTCTATTCAGCTTCATACAAGTTCTCAGGACATGGCAGAATATAGCCACATTTCTTATCAAAATACACCATAAAGAATGCCTAACTCTGTTCCAAATAGAGTCCCAATTCCCCTCAGATATCTCATGTGCTAGGACTCTGCTGCCCATGTTTTTCTCAGCATTCTTGTTGCTCAAACATTCACAAAAATGAGCTTAGCATGCCAGGGATTTCCTAGATCAAAGCTTCAATCTCTTCTCCATTCATCCCACAATGAAGTTACAAAGTCCTAAGAGGAGTCAATGATGAGGTCTACACATATGCACACATAGGAAAACACAGTTAATCATGATCAACTTTACGTTTACCTTCTTTTCAAGGCAATGAGATTGACATTGCAGAAGACATTCTGAGCAGCGGCTACCCCACACGGCAAGCAGTCATCTTCAAAATTAGCTGCTTGAACTGAAAATTGACTACTTAATATTTGAGTTAATGAAAGATTTTAAATCTTTCATTATTTCCCCAATGAACCCTTTGGATTAAATATTATCAAAGATCATGGTGAGCTAGGCTCTGTCTTTTTAAACTTGGTTTATATGATATTGCATAGAGCCAGATGTAGAGATTAGTGATTAATAAATTTCAGATGATAGATGGCAGTTTAATTGGAATAGAGGAGCCTACAAATGTCACAACTATAAAAATAGCATGGAGATCATGATATAGGAACTTCTGTGGTCCCATCTCCACCATAATGTGTGAGTATGGATGTGTTGTTTTACATAACAAATAGAATTAGAAATTAACAATCTTGAGAAAGGGACATTATACTGGCCCAGTATAATCATAAAAACCCTTGTAAATAGGAAAGCAGAAGCGTGCAAGTCAGAAGTGACGTAATGATGCAAAAGAGCTGTCAGAGCCAGGGGAAGAAGGGTTCATCAGGCAAGTATCAGCCTGCTCTAGAATCTGGAAATAATATGAAGACACATTATTGTCTCAGCCATCCAGATGGAATGCAGCCTTGCTGACCAACTATTGACCTCCAAGCTTGCAAACCATAAGTCAAGAGACGCCTGTTAACTCATTAAAATTCTCGGTTTGAACAGACTAAAACACTACAGGCTTCTCCATCTTAGCATCACACTGCCAATATGGGACGTTCAGCATCTGAACTTGTGAGTGGATATAGTAAATCCAGGAGAACTATAATAAACCACCCTGTCATAGCTGAAACTGGTGGCTCGTAACTCTTCTCTCCTCTGCTGCTACCTTTCTCCTCTTCATTTCTCCTTGAGCTATATGTGATTGCACACGAGTGTCTCAGGTTGCCAAATCATTTGAACATTAGTGTAGTATTTGAATCCACAGTGTCTTGAGTTATATTTTTAAAAGGAATTTTATTTCCCATTACTTTTATGTGGCACATGGAGTTTCTGTGACTCAATCTCAAGGTAGTCACTTGCAAGGAATACAATATCAACTGCCAAAGACCAAATAATAGGCATTTTTCCCCCTGTTCATTTCAACTTACTGGATGGCACTTGTTCCAAGGGTTTTAAAAAACAGAAACAAAAATCTGCCTTCCTTCAAATTTACTTTTGTTTTGTCCTTTAAGTGAGAGACAAAATACCATAAAAATCTCACACCACTAACAGAATGTGCAGATAAACTTAAAAATTGCATGTAAAAACTTTCAAAACCAAAGATCTCTATGGCACCTGCAAGTCTATCCCTTGTGAGTATGGATATATTGTGTTACATAACATATGGAATTGTGAATAGATTAAGGACCTTGAGAAAGGGCCATTAGATTGGCCCAGTGTATTCACAAATGCCCTTATAGACAGGGAAGCAGAGGAGTCCAATCAGAGGAGATGCAATGATGGAAAAGAGGTATCAGAGTCATGGGAAATAGAAACCACCAGGCAAGTACCAGCCTGCTCTAGAATCTGGAAATGATATGGAAATATATTATTCCCCAGCACATTCAGATGGCCAGAGGAAGCAAAGCTGAATAGTATTTTCTTTCCAAAATTATTAAAGTTGAATTCATGTATTTTAATTGTCATATCTGATTATTTTTAAAGTTTATATCGGTTCAAACATAGAACCCAAGTTTCTTGAACTGGGTGCTGTTATAGCATGGTTTATTTATTTATTTATTTATTTATTTATTTATTTATTTTTTGCAAGTACAGTCATTGGCTAACAGATGTAGGTTTTATCAAAGTCACAAGGAAGCTACTTCCAAGCTGTGTCCCTGAGCAGTCTGGGATGATCAGCAAGAAATGTCAGGAGAGCATGACCAAACGCATTCTCCAAAACCAGGTACCTTATTTTTAGGCGTATAGTTTCAGAATCAGGATTTTATGTGTTTCTTATGCACCCAAACTTTTTATCTGTGGAGTTTCTTCCCAGTCTTAATGAAGATAGAAGCTAAGTTTAAAAGGCTTTCTTGACTGTTCCCAACACATGGAAATGATAAAGATTCCATGTGATTGTTAGAAAAATTATCCGAGTTTGATCACTGCATTTTTACTCATGTCAAAATAATCCACTGTGCTCCATAAACACATTATGATGAAATGATAGGAAGAGGCCTCCCTGAACATGGAGTTTCAATAATTCCAAAGCCATAATGAAAACTGATCCTTCAACAGTATTCACCTGCCCGGAGATCTGAATGCCAGAGTCTCCAAGAGTCAGCAAGGAGCCTTCTCCACCTTAGATGCCTTGTCTGATCCCCATAATTTTTAACAGTACATTCCCACTCCTCTATGGTTCCTTTCTCTAAATATGTCAATAATATTGATAAAGCAATAGTGTAGTGAAAGATTAAGGAATACATGCTATGTGCCTCTACTCTCCTTCCCTAAGCAGTTGCTCATTTGAAAAACAATCTTCCTTTCTTACTAACACTGCTCAGCAGGGCACTCTGTGCAGCCAATTGCAATCAATTTGAGTTGATACGCGAGATGAAGTCTAGCACACTTCCCACCTTTCAGCAGCAGCTTTTTCTAAGGACCTAGGAGACTCCCTGTCTCTTTTCAGCGGGTGCTCATTTCATGCGGACACAAACATAGCAGAATTGTGTCTCTGTAATGATGACCAAGGCAATGTACTTATGTCCTGTGGCTCTGTTACTCTTTATCTCACAAGCACTGGCACACATTTCTTTCTACGGAAGCACAATCACAAAGAAGAAAAATACTGGAGAGTAAGTGCAAGGTTCATATTTATTAAAGCAATGCATTGCACTTATATTTCCTTGTCTGAGATCTGTTGTCCTTTGTGGGTCTTAAGAGTGATGAGAAGGAAGGTACCTGTATTGTTATCCCTGCTTGCAGCCTAGTAAAGCTCAATAAATATTGAGTCAGGACACACACTGTTAGCTGAAGCCTGGACCTGCAGAAGGCCACAGTTTTGTAACTGTGTTTATCAGTCTGTGGACCATGCATTCAATTCTCATCCTTTAGAACCTAGATGTTTAGCTGTCTGTTATGCTTCCCTTTTCTTTTTTATGTTGATTTGTGTGTTTTTTAGAATGTTACCAGGGAGAAGTTCAGGTAACTCAAATGTTTGTTTCCTTTTCTTCTCTTCCTCTCCCTCTCCCTCTTCCTCTCTCTCTCCCTCTCCCTCTCTTTCTCTCTCCCTCTCAATTTCTCTCTCCTTCTCAATTTTTCTCTCTCTTTCTCTCAGTCCCCCCCCCCGAGCCATTAATTTAGTGCTTGGCGATTTGTCCTGAGCATCTTCTACTCTAATTTTACTGAGATGTCTATTGAAAGGCTTTGAAATACAGTATGTGCAGCCACATCCAAAATGTGTAATAGAAACAAACACAAAGAATGAATTTATTAAGGAGAAAAAAGTTGATCTCTTAGCTCCGTGAAGGTTAGGAAACTGGCACTTTCATTCACCCTGATGCTGTATATATCAAGCAGATATTGCTTTATGTAAACCCTATCATGCATGAAGCCACTCAAATGGGCGAGCTGATGAATGATGCCAACTTACAGTTTCGTGCTATTTGAACATTATACATTGAGATTCAACATTAACTGCCTACCTGCTACTCTACTCACTGGCTACTCACTCTTTGTACTTGCACCAAACAAAGGTTAGGAGGTCATTTGTGAGTCAGCAGTTTTCTCATTCTGTGTATGCAAAAATAATCTCCAAATATCCCTCTGCTCCTCCTTATAGGCTACTGACTAGGTCTCCTCGTACGACCGAACTTGTGCATTTTGTAATTGTGCATACTGTCTATAAGGCTGGACAAGAGCAGGGCTCTGACATGATTTGTCTATAAGGTTGGATAGGACCAGAGCTCTGTCATGATTTGTCTATAAGGTTAGATAGGACCAGAGCTCTGTCATGATCTGTCTGTAAGGCTGGATAGGAGAAAGGCTCTGCCTTTTCCTTGATCTTTCACAGCTCTCCACTGACAACAGAAATTCAGGCAGAAGTGTTTTTGTCGAGGCACGGAGGAGACTGTCTCAATCTGGTCCTGGCTTGCTGATTCACTGGCCACATGCCTGACTTCACATTAATCAGACAACTTTTCCTTCACAGCACCCTCTCCTACCTCAGTTGCAGATTCTTCTAATCTCTAGGTTAGACACTAGGTTGGGGTTTTCCTTGCCTGTCCCATTCCTAGTTGTCCCTATTCTCTCTCTATATATATATATATATTCTTTACCTCTTACAACCCAGATGCTAACACGCCCTGCATGCGTCTGCCCTTCTTGTATCATCTATTATGCCTTCTAAAATCTCTGGTACCTAAAGAGAAGGTTTTTTTGAAGGACCTAAATATGTCACACCCATGGTTGTATTCCTGGCACCTAATTCACAGTAGGAACTACATACACATTTAATGAAAGCGAAAATGAATGAGCAGAGACCAGCATGGCAGACAACCAGATGTGTTTATCAGACACAGGCTTATTGACCCACCACGCTAATCCTAGGAGAAACTAAAATTCCCTGTCAGGAGCATATTTAGGACTCTTTTCTGACAGTTTCCAGGATTACTGGTCTGGGTAAGTTAAAAGATATTTAGACCACCTTGAACTAAGGAGGCTCTGTCATCTTGCAGATCTACTTACAGGGTCCAGCAGGACAGTTTTGAAGCCACCCACCCTGACAGAGGTGGCCATGAGAGAACTGCATCCAGGATTGCAATTAGAGCTGGAGGAGAAGAGGAGGAGACAGGGGTCAGTGAACCAATCAATAATCAGCATCTCCTCCCCCACATCTGCCAGGAGTCAGGAGGGAGGCTGAAGCTATCTGCTTGACGATGGCTCTTATCTTAGGCGGTGCGCTCCTGCCATCTAGTGGCTCTGTCATACTTTGCAAGAATGCCTTCAACAGACGTGGCTTCAAGGGCGGAAAACCCCAGAACCAGATTTAACGCAGTGCTCAAACGGGGAGAAAACTCACCAGGAAGACCCACAGTAGTTCTGGGGTCTTTTTGTCACTGACATTTAAGAAATTCTTTATGAGTGCTGACTAGCAAATGAATCTTTCATCATGGTGCCAGTCAAAGCTAATATTAGATATGATCACTAGCTTTTATTTCCTGAGGAAATAGGATGTGGTTTTAAGCTTTGGGTTAAATCTCTTCTTTTTCCTCTTTCCCCAAATGGTTCAAAATGTGTTACAAACACTGCCTAGAGGTTTTCTTTTTCCCCAGCAGCAAACTGGATAATTGCAAAACAGAAAGGAAGAGCTGAGAATGGTGTAGCTGAGACATGCCAAGATAGTCAGAAATGACAGTGTGGAGACTTAGCAAGGAAAATGTTTCAAGGACCAAGGCTGACAGGAGATGAAACCGCCTCAGGCTTCCCAATCCCTCAGGGAAACTGGCAATCTTATTGCTTTCTTCTTCTTTTCGTCTTCTTCTTTTTTCGTGGTGCCCCAAAGGTAATTCATTAAAATATTAATAGCTTCTGTTTGCTCTGGGGTAGTGAACTGGGACAGATCCAGCTGTACAGGAAACTAGCGATATGGGGAAGATACAGATCTTGACCATGAACATTCTCTGCCTGAGAAAATCCATCCTGTAGCAATTTGGAGATGGCCAGAAAGCAGCTAGCCTAAACTTCAGCAGCAATATTTGCAGATAAATGGCCTCAGGCACAAAGTGTATCACATGTATATGCATTAAGCATCATTACATATTCGGTGGTCATGATATAAAGGTAATATAATATGTTTCATCCATGTATATTGCTCATGTGCACAAATGTATTAAACGTACAATAAACCTCAGCAAAATAACCAAGTGATGAGGGCAAGAATTTTTAAAAGGTGAGAACGTTTTCAGGTTACACATTTACAATGTCATCTTTTGAAACCACTCAATTCTGCACATAGTGTAGCTTCCCACGACTGTAATGTGATCCTTTGATGGAACTTGCTAAGCACAAGTGTTTAAAAACATCATTTAATTATCTCCTAAGACTCTGGTCTTTTTCTCTATAGTCTATGTTGAAACATGTTTGCTGTGTTTAGATAAATGTGTAAGTGTTAAGTTAGGCCATGGTTATTGTTTAAATCAATTGCTAAATCACTCACACACACACACACACACACACACTCAAACACACACACACACAAACACATACCTACACACCCTTTTCGAGGAAACTCTTCTTATGTTTGAAATATTTGTCTCATTGGATCAACACAAACTTATGACATTAAAAACTGCCTTAAGGCTGGGCAGTGGTGGTGCATGCATTTAATCCCAGCACTTGGGAGGCAGAGGCAGGCGGATTTCTGAGTTTGAGGACAGCCTGGTCTACAGAGTGAGTTCCAGGACAGCCAGGGTTACACAGAGAAACCCTGTCTCAAAAAACCAAAACAAAAGAACAAAAAAAAAAAAAACCCAACCAAACAAACAAACAAACAAAAACTGCCTTAAGGCTAACAGTTGCCTGAGGAATAAGATTTATATTAAGCATGTTAAATAAAACCTCAGATCTGACACACAGTGTGTGATGGTTTGAATATGCTCGGCCCACAGGACATGGCACTATTAGGTAGTCTTGTTGAAGTAGGTAGGTGAGGCCTTGTTGGAGAAGGTGTGTCACTGAGTAGGCAGGCTTTTGAGGTTTTCTCCTGGCTGCCTGTGGAAGACAGTCTCCTTCTGCTGCCCTCGGCTCAAGATGTAGAACTCTTGGTTCCTCCAGCACCAAGTCTGTCTACACTGCATGCTGCCATGCTTCCCACCATGATGATGACGGACTAAATAAACCTCTGAAACTGTAAGCCAACCTCAATTAAATGTTTGCCTTTATAAGAGTTGCCTTTGTCATGGTGTCTCTTCACTGCAATAGAACCCCAATTATCTATCTATCTATCTATCTATCTATCTATCTATCTATCTATCTATCTATTGTGATATAGATGACACAGATAAAGACAGAGATAGAAAGAAGGGATCTATGAGTGGCTCAGCAGGTAAAGTCATTGCAGTGCAAACCTGGTGACCTGACTTTGATCCCAGGGCAAACCAGGGCACATGCATATTCACACTTGCATATCATGCACACACACAAATAATAATAATAATAATAATAATAATAATGATGGTGGTGGTGGTAGTAATAGTAGCAATAGTAATTTACAATGAATTAAAACAAGAACATATGTTTGTTGGTAGAAAAATTAACTGTTACCATTCAGCTCCAAATATTGTTAATAATATTCATGTTTTAAAAGCCAAGACTTAGACAAAACTCCTCTTGAAGAAAATTTCACGTTTTAAGATATATTAGCTATTCAGTTTAGATGAGAAAAATCGTAAACAATTTTATTCCAAAAGAGCTCTACTGCTTAGCCTTAAGTAGGATGACAGAAGGAAATTCCCATAAGAATGTAACGCTCAGTGGTGAAAGGTGCTTACTTCTCTTGATGAGTTTCTAGTTTGGTCCCCAGCAGCCACGTTCAACAGTTCAGTGCCCTGTAACTTAAGCTTCAGGGTTCCAACACCCCTTCCAGTCTTTGTTGGTCCAAGCACTCACAAACACTACTACTCCCTAACTCTCTGTCTTTGTCTCTCTGTCTCTCTGTCTCTCTGTCTCTCCCTCCCCCCCTCTCTCTCCCTTCTTCTATTCCTCCCTCTTTCCCACCCTTATTGCCTCCCAATTTTAAAATATAATAAACATCTTTTACTTTAAGAGAGAATATAAAGTTTTTCAGAAAAGAGGGCAGAAGGGGAGCGGAAATAACCTTTAAACCATAAGATAAAAGATGACAAGCCTCCTCTGAGTTTCTCTATTAATTTTGCAGTAGCAAGTAATTAACATACAATTTAAAATACAGTTTCTTTAAAAAATGGTTTTGACCAATCTGTATCTGGCATGTCGAAAGACTTGTCCAATAATATGGGTAATTTTTCCAGAACCAGAAATACTCTTTTATTGAAACTCTATGACATCCATTTTCCTATGAAGGATACTCAGACTGTCTGGTCATTTATACTGCCTAATAGTATTTAATCTGGTCAAAAGTCTCGAGATTTGAATCCAGTTCTCCTTGCTGTTTGGGTTTTAGTCAATTACTGGTATTCTATGAGTCACTCTTCTTTATTTGTCAAATGAAGATAAAAATGGTCACAAAAGAAAACACATCTTTTGTAAAACAAAAGTTATGAAAAAAAGTGACAATTTTGTTCTTATAGGTCTCAGCTTTCATCGACCTTGGAAGCAACAGAGAAAGGAGAATCGGAATGAACCAGACCTTAGTGCCCATTCCTAAGTAGCTGATGGGGAAATGCTTGCTCAGACGAGAAGGTCCCAGGAGACAAGTCTGCACCAATTTATCTGTCAGGATCGTTGTCAGCTGTGTCAAGGGCTAAGTAAGAACACAAATCAATCAAGTTTCTTAGTGTCCTACAATGAAAGGGTAAAAAATAATTTTAGAAAATGTACAGAAACAGAAATTGGTTACAGCGTCTGTTGGAGTGCATTGAGTCCTTCTAAGCTGGCACACTTAGATAAGAAAGCCCACCCTAGAATGAGCAGCTGTGTGATCTTGCCATTGTTTAACCTCTTTTATGTTCTGCATCCTTGTCGATATGACGGAATAATTACTGGGCGACTTTGACCTGGCTGACCCATCGCTAGTCAGTACTTATTATATGACAGAGACCTTATACACTAATTATCAGGTTAACTGACTGTATCACCTACATAAGGAAAAATTCCCACTAAAATTCCCACTTTGTAAATGAGGTATGAGGAGTGCAAATTACTGAGGATCCACACCACAAGTGTGGGGCTACTAAGACATTAAATGGTAGAACTGAGACAAGAACACCAACATCTTAATTACTGTACCTACTCCCTGTGCAGACTTTCTCCTGCATTGACATCAGAACTGTCCAATCTAGTCCGGGTTCAATGCCTTCTTGTCTTTACTTGACGTTGATTTCTTCTGAAGGTAAATAAGGGAACTGGACAAGAATCAGGCTCTGTCTTTTCTCAAACACCCACTCTGATCAATTTCAACAGAGGTTTCCAAGAGCATCATGCCCAGAACGATGCCAAAACTATGTTTTGGGTCGGTGGGAAATTCTTCTGTGACTAACACGGCATGGTTCGGTAAGGCATAAGGCCTTGTAACACATTTGCCAGCCCTAGGAAACTTAAATACCCGTGCAGCTGTTGTGTTTCATTATAGAGAGCTGCCATTTTTCTTTTAGTATCTAGTTTGATCAGATTAAGGAATTAACAGCCACTTTACTGAAGTTATCAGGTTTAGGAGTTCTCTGGTAGAAGTTTTGGGGTCACTTAAGTATACTATCATATCATCTGCAAATAGTGATATTTTGACTTCTTCCTTTCCTATTTGTATCCCTTTGACTTCTTTTTGTTGCCTACTTGCTCTGGCTAGGACTTCCAGTACTATATTGAATAAGTAGGGGGAGAGTGGGCAGCCTCGTCTAGTCCCTGATCTTAGTGGGATTGCTTCAAGTTTCTCTCCATTTAATTTGATGCTGGCTACTGGTTTGCTGTATATTGCTTTTACTATGTTTAGGTATGGGCCTTGAATTCCTGATCTTTCAAAGACTTTTATCGTGAAGGGATGTTGACTTTTGTCAAATGCTTTCTCAGCATCTAATGAGATGATCATGTGGTTTTTTTTCTTTGAGTTTGTTTATATAGTGGATTACATTGATGGATTTCCAAATATTGAACTATCCCTGCATTCCTGGGATAAAACCTACTTGATCATGATGGATGATTGTTTTGATGTGTTCTTGGATTCGGTTTGCTAGAATTTTATTGAGTATTTTTGCATCGATGTTCATAAGGGAGATTGGTCTGAAGTTCTCTTTTTTGTCGTGTCTTTGTGGGTTTTGGGTATGAGTGTAATTGTAGCTTCATAGAACGAATTCGGTAGTGTTCCTTCTGTTTCTATTTTGTGGAATAGTTTGAAGAGAATTGGTATTAGGTCTTCCTTGAAGATCTGATAAAATTCAGCACTAAAACCATCTGGTCCTGGGCTTTTTTTAGTGGGGAAACTTTTAATGACTGCTGCTATTTCCCTAGGGGTTATGGGACTATTTAGATGGTTTATCTGCTCCTGGTTTAACTTTGGTACCTGGTATCTGTCTAGGAAATTGTCCATTTCATCCAGGTTTTCCAGTTTTGTTGAGTATAGGCCTTTGTAGTAGGATCTGATGATTTTTTGAATTTCTTCAGTTTCTGTTGTTATATCTCCCTTTTCAGTTCTGATTTTATTAATTTGGATACTGTCTCTGTGCCCTCTGGTTAATCTGGCTAAGGGTTTATCTATCTTGTTGATTTTCTCAAAGAACCAGCTCCTGGTTTTATTGATATTTTGTATTGTTCTTTCTGTTTCTATTTGGTTGATTTCAGCCCTGATCTCATGAAGGCTGGATGCCCCAGGGGGTGGGACTGGGGAGGTAGGTAGGGGTACATCCACAGAGAAGCAGGAGGAGGGGTGAGGGGATGGGGGTTCCTGGGTGGGTGGGAGATGGGGTAAGGGGATAACATATGAAATGTAAATAAAACATCCAATTTAAAAAAAAGGAATTAACAGAAGGATATTGGAAATGTGTGTGAGTCAAAAGTTCCCATATTTTAGTTTTGTACATTCCATTCTTCCTTTCTTCTTATACATTGCCCCTCCCCCATCTTAGCCATGATGCATGGTAGGAAGTCTGAACCCACCTGCCTCCAAGCACTTCAGACAGTAGGTCAAAATCATTTACATCTCTCTCTGCTCCCATGTTTTAAATTAACAAGGAAGAAATCAACCTAACTTGAGTCAAGTGGCTACTCTTTGCGATGAGGGGGAGCAAGGAGAGGGAAGACACGTAATTACAGGTATTCTTACTTGGAATTATAAAGGTGCAATTGACAGGAGAAAGAAAGTTCCCAGAACAAAAGAATGGCTCTCCCAAGAAGACAAGAAAAGGAGGTTAGGAACACAAAATGGTAAAGTCTTCATTGAAGACACCACAGGAAGAAAGAATTTCTGCCTCAGCAAAGCCTTTTTTTTTCCTCCTTTATAAAACAAACCAAGCATGACCTAAACTCTGCCATCTGTAGAACCAGACAGATCTCACCCCTTATTAAGACCTGAAAGGGAAGCAATCCAGATGCTTTAATTACCATGACTGTGAAGGTGAGGAAGAGCCTTCCTTTGAAACAGATTTGTGTATCCTTCCATTAACTGTATCAGGAAATCGAAGCGACGCTCGAGTTTTTATTTGATTATCTCAATAAAAATGTATTTTTGCTTCATTAGCAGTAAAATATATAAGGATAGTGATAGCTCATTCTCAGTATTATTTCCTTATTCCTGGTCTTAATCTCTATATTTAATAAGGAAGGGCCAGGTTCAATAAAGGGTGCATCTGGCTTCAAATGATTAATCGATTTTTATAGAATGCACATGGTAGCAATTCTTTGGGAAATTAGACAAGACACCATGAATCATGATTCCCTGCACACACTCTTCAGCGCCCCCCCCCAGCTTTGCTTTTACTAATCAGCTTCAATTGACTATCTCGGGGCATTTTTACAAAGGTGCATCCTATGTCTCTCACATCCTGAATTAATGCCGTGAATAATTAGCTCCAGGGACTGAGGTCTCTTTCATCTGCATGCAAGCCAACTAAATGGTTTTCCTTTACTGCTTGAAATGTGAGTCCCCTCCTTTCATCCCCCACTCTCCTCCTGGCTGCTATAATTGGGATGTCAAATTGTATCATTCTGTTGGGAGCTGAACTTTCTGAGATTGGTCCAGGACAGACTTTTCTTGAGTTGGGGGGCAATTTTTCTTTGTAATGTCAGTTCCAATTCCTCTGGGCAGGAGATGAATTAGTCTTGTGCATTAACAAGGGGGTGAGCTACAGCCAGCTGCAAATGCAGCAGTTCCTGATGAAATCACTGGGAAAAGTGCATGCATATAAGGAGCCGTGCTGGCTTGAATGACAGAGCACATCTCCTGAAAAGGGAAATGTAAGCCAAAAGGTAAAATAAACCCCTACGGACTCTTGTTGTCAGGGAATTCAGTTCTTTAACACTACGCATGCATCTCCTTTATTGCTCCATCTCTAGAGACTGCAGCAGGACTACCATAAACCTGGTGTGTTTGCTGTCACTGCTGTTTAATGCTACCTGGGTAGGCCAGGCTGCTGATTACTCACGGCACTTCCCAGCTGAGCCCACATGTGCACTGGGACTGCCAGAGAGAACCCTACAGTTGATCAGAGTTGGCACACAAGATGGAACCTATTTGTAATCACTAGTGTAGGCCGTTGTAAGTGTTTAATAAATATTTGTTGAATGTAAAAATAAATGAGGACAAGATTGTTGGCATTAGGAGACTTTGTGCCTCCCTTCTCCCTTGAATTTAGAGTGCATTTTGTTTTGTTTTTTACAAATGCTTCCAGCAAATTACAGCCAATATTTTAAAATTTAGACCCATCACCTTAATTTGACACAAATCAGGGATGCATATCTATTGGTAGAGATTTTCGATTATCCTAGCATTCAGAATAAATGCAGAGGACTAAATATTGGTGAGGTGGGTCTCAGAATTTCATCTCATAGCATGAATGTTGAGGGCATCGATTTGGATTGAAGTCAATGGGCCAGAACATAGAGTTCACATCATGAGTGCTGAATTAAAGACTGAGAGACTGTCAGCCCTGTCACAGGCCTACTTGTGAGGGCAAGCTACAGCTGTTCAATTCAACAAGGTAGTCCTGTGAATGCTGGCAGCAATGTGCAAAGCTGGCCTTGTAAACATCTCCAGCAGCTGCTTTGTAAGCATGGTTATTGAGAGCAAAGCATACCATCAGTCTTGTGCCATCTCTGTCACCATTTTAGACACCACCCACTCAGCTGTTCTTTCGGAGTGAATCTACATAGGAGCATCACTATGGCAAGCTTGGGTAGAACAGAGTGGTAAACAGATGGCTGGCCACACATGGCACAGGAAAGAAAAACCATAGGTTGTCACTCATAGATGGTACACTACTGGAAGAATGGGGAAATATTGAAACACTGTGTAGGAGCTTCTGCAAACATCAGCAACAGTAC
>NW_021604565.1:27947147-27999711 GCF_004785775.1 Grammomys surdaster
AGAGGGAGGGAGGGAGGGAGGGAGAGAGGGAGAGAGAGAGAGAGAGAGAGAGAGAGAGAGAGAGAGAGAGAGAGAGAGAGAGAGAGAGAGAGAGAACAATATTTTCTACAGAGAAGCTAGATGACCAGAATGCACTAATTTAATAGACATTGATATACAACATTTGGTAGGCTACAAATGGAACCCTATGAAATTCAGACTTAGCCCTGCAGGAATGTGTACAAGTTATGAGTACCCAAACATACTGTAATAGGCTAATAAAAAGCTCAAAGCAATGCATGGCTTGTTGATTTGTTAGAGTACTTCTATCACATACAGGTTACTTTTTCTAAGAGGCTCTCTAATGAACTCAGTTCAGACAGGCTTCAAAAGCCAAGATTGCTATTCAACAGACCTGGGAGATTGGATTCAGATGTTTTGAAGGTTTTGCAAGGCTCATGGAAGAAGAAAGAGGACAGCATTGTTGAGCATCCAACAATGAAGAAGTTTCCATTGTCTCCAACTTTCTACTCTGGCAAAATAAGAAAGTGAAAAACAAAAGCAGCAACAACAACAAAATCAAGAATTAGATTAGAAATTCCAATATCCTTGAGTCAACTTCAGTCCTTCCTGGGTTGTTGGAGGAATGAAATAATGCAAGTCAAGGTGACACAAAGCAGTTCTTAGCCGCCATGGATATCCATCTGATGCATGGAGACACTAATCAACAGGGAGCATTTGGTCCCATCACCTCAATCTCCTTTGACTTGGCCCAAAAGGTTTTTTCCTGATGCCCCAGTGATGTTTATATTGATGCAGGTGGATGCACACAAGCCACTGATAAAAGGTTGTTTAGAACAGCCGGGTCAATGATACCCTGCCACGTACAATACAGTCCTTCTAATTCTGTACTTTTGTTTTATATTTACTAGTGAAGGTTACTCTGGATAGAACTTTGTTTTCTCCCCATAACCTAGGTAATAATTTCTAAGATGCTAGTCAACCTGGAAATGCAAGACAAGTATCCAAATTCTCTTCTTTATCACTATGTATCAGAATAATAAATCAGAACTTGGCTATTTCTAGGGGAGTCTAGTGATTTCGTCTACTGGACAAACTCCTGCAGGAAAGCAGTAAGCACTGACACAAATGGCTGTTTGTTCACCCCTCTCCTGTACCTCCTCCAGTGTTCTCTCTCTCCTCTCCCTTTCCCTTCTCTTTCTGCCTCCCTTTCCTTCTTCCTTTTCTTTTTCTGCTTTACCTCTCTCTGTTCTTCCAACTTCTTTTCCAATTACATAAAAAGTAGATTGACTGTTTTCATGATTTTTCTACAGAATCATCTCTGTGCAATATTAAACCCACTTCATATTTTCCATTTTGTTATAGATTTCTGCTTTTATATTTTAAAACTCTCCTCTCCTGTGTTTGTAGAATTTTTGGCCCCTATAATTTGGTTGTGTTAAATTTCTTTTCTTTTTATTAATTTTGGTGATTGCTGCTATGGATGTTCTTGGTGAAGTTCTGAGGCTTCTTTGATTGTTGAAACAGAATCTTATGTGGCCCAGGCAGACCTGAAAGTCACTCACTGAGCACTGTTTATATAATTTAACACTTCCTTAACTGTGCTGGTTAGCTTTTTGTCAACTTGACATCAATGAGAGTCAGTTTGAAAAAGAGAACCTCAATTGAGGAATTGCTGCCATCGTGTTGGCTTGAGACAAGACTATAGGGAATTGTCTGAATTAATAATAAATGTGGGAAGGTCCTACTCGCTGCAGTTCTGGGTTGGAGCAAAAACAGGCTGGGCAAGTTACGAGGAGCAAGCCATCAAAAAGCACTCCTCCATGGCCTCTGCTTCAGTTCCTGTCTCTAAGTTCTCATTGAGCTTGAGTTCCTGTCTACTCATGATTGACTGTAAGTGGTAGGATGAAGTAAAGTCTTTCATCCCCATAGCATTTGAACCTGGTGTTTATTAGGAATAGAAACCTAACTAGGCACTAGGCTAATATGAATTTACCAACATCTTCTGCCATACTATTTTAATCATTACAAGTTCATAGCATTTGTCACTTACATTTTTACTTTTATCTATGCTATTTCATCTTTTTTTTCCCCCTTTACTACCTCTTCCTCCAGCACCAAGGAACTATTTGCCTCTCACAACCTCTGGGACCAACCACATTCCCACCCTGGTCTATGAAAATTCTCCTCCAGAGAGATTTTCATCACAGGTCTACAGTCTACACAGAATAGAATTCTGGAACGTGAAGGACACGCCATTTGGATTTCCTGTGCTTTCCCTGATCATTCTCAAGTGCTTGTTTCCTTTGATTTGGGGGTTTTGCCGGTTGATTTCAGATACCTTTTTACTCCTTTCGTGGTTTTCTGCTTTGCAAAAAAGCTGACAATGTTGTCCTCGTGCTGAGTGGATCTTTCCATGCTTCACTTTGTCTTGGTCACTGATAACACAGAGCTGCTGTCCCTGAACACACAGATAAATGGCTTTAAACTATTAGTTTAACTATGGATAACTACTCAGTAATGGATACAGCTAGATCCCATTGAGCTGAAATTTCTAGAGCTAGTCATATAGATCAGGGAAAATGACTCCAAATGTTCTTGGGAGTCTTTGTTTCTCTATGAACTCATCATTCAAGGTCCAGGGCAATGGTCCCTATATTGAACTTTTAGTAAATCTTATGATTATTACCTACCAATGTCCATAAATCTAATGTCCTCTCTGCATTCCTATAGTATCTCCTGTTACTTGCCTGATTTAACACTTCTAATATGAACCTTTGAATTTTTAGTATAATTTTCCTATTATATAACTAGTCAACATTAATTTAAGGTACTCTAACAAATTTATATAGTCTAGCTTTTCATTTCAATTTTATAAATCTACAACACACTCAATTATTTTAATAAGCCCATCTTCAAATAATTATAAGTAATTTCTTTTGATAAGTTATAGTTTGAGATGCTTAATATTCAAGAGCAAGTTGATATGCATCACCTGACATAACCGAGGCGATTACTGTCTAATTCTAAGATTCTCCACAGATACAAGAAAAAGTGTGGTTGCATTTTCTGAGGGTGACAGTTAAATATGTAGAAAAGATTTTTGGACTTTTAAATACATTTCTACATTTTTATTTTTAATTTTCTCTCCCTGTCTCTGTCTATGTTTGTGTCTCTGCCTCTTTCTCTCTCTCCCTCTTTCTGTAAGTGTGTGTGTGTGTGTGTGTGTGTGTGTGTGTGTGCAAACATATTTGTGCACACATGCAAGTGCCCATGGGGATCAGAAAAGAGAAGAAAAGAAAAAGCTTCCCTGTATCTGGCACTATAGGTGGATGTAAGTCACTTGGTATAGGTGCTAGCAACTGAGTTTGGGTTCTAATGTGGGTGCTAGGAACTGAACTTGGGTCCTCTGCAAGCGCAGTACACTATCTTAATCACTGAACCATCTCTCTAGCCACTTAATAATTTTCAGTTAGTTCTTTGAGAATTTCATACAAATTTTGACCATCTTCATTCTTTCACCAACTCTTCCCAGATCCAGCCCTCCCTTCCTTACCCACCTGACTTTGTATTCTTTTCTGCCTCATCCTCTAAGTCCATCCTGTTCTTCTCATATGTTATAAATGTGCGCGGAGCACAGTTGCTGACCCTACCTGCGGGTCCTAGTTATTCGTGGGGGTGAGGGGGACCGCAACCTGAAAAAAGAACGGGCGAGAGAGAAGAAAGGACTCAAGGGAGCAATTGCTTGTCAAGAGTCGTTTATTTGAACGTGAAGCCCCTTTTTATAGTATGCTTTACAAGGGGAGGGGTAAGAGGGGCCAGGTGGTGGAAAAGTACAGAATCTTCATGGCCTGTGCCCTGAAACATTTCATGGTCTACATGGTACACTGCCTTGAATTATGATCTACCTGCTATTCTTCAGAAGATATGGTACTCTGCTTTGAATCTATCTGCATCTGCCAAGCAGGACCTTGTGGTTGCCAAGCTGCAGGGGACATTGTGCAGGTGGGGAAAGGTAGGGGGTAAGGGTAAGGGCGAGGGTCCTGGCTTCTGGCAAGTTGCTATTTTCTTAAAGAAAACTTTCTTCTCCCAGTAGCCATCAATTGCCAATAGCTCCTCAGCTAGGAGTGAGGTCTTGTGCCCACCTCCCTTCTCCTCACTGGGATTTGGTTGACTTAAGTTTGCATGGAGCTTGTCCATGCTATAACAATTGAGGTGCCTTCATATGTGCAGCTGCCCTATTATGTCCTGAAAACACTATCTTTGGATCTTAAATTCTTTCTAACTACCCCCCGACGCCCAATTCAGCCAGGATACCTGAATTTTGATGGAGGATGAGTGATACAGATATCAGGCTTTTTATTTAAAAAAAATACTGGTATATGTGTGTGTGTGTACATACATATATGTATACATATATAAACACACATAAATATGTGTGCATATTATCTATATGATGCTGAGAGAAGCATGTGTGTCATAGCATGCATGAGGAAATCAGAGGGCAAGTTTGCTGAGTTGTTCTCTCTCTCTCTCTCTCTCTCTCTCTCTCTCTCTCTCTTTCTCTCTCTCTCAGTGTTACATCCTGATGAACGGATAATTTGGAAGCTAATTTAAAATGTTTCTACAAGAGAACTCAGCCAATAAAGACACTGCTATACGGGGATGACAACCTGAATTTGATCCCTGGGACCTACGTAAAGGTAAAAGAGAGAACCATTTCTTCAAAGCTGTCCTCTGACTTCTTCCTGCATGCTGTAACACACATGCAGTCATAGGAGCCTCTCTCTAGCTTCTTGACCTTTACCGTGTGTGTGTGTGTGTGTGTGTGTGTGTGTGTGTGTGTGCGCACAGAGATAAATAAGGTCTCTGTTAGGATGTGGGCTATACAGTAGTTATTTTCCTCATTTTTAAGGAAAGTTCGAAATGATTTCCGAAGTGGCTGTACAGGCTTCCACCCACACAGCAGTGTGTGAGCATTTCTTCTTCCCTGTGTTCTCACAGTGCTTCTTGTCATTTGCTTCCCTCATGGTTATTATTCTCACTTGGATAGAATGAATCTCAGGGTAGTTTTAGTTTGCATTTCTGTGATGTCTATAGTCCTCTTATTGCCGATCATCTTTGTGTTTTTTGATGCTTATTTTTTTTACATATCTTTACATAGCCTATACATTACTCTTTTTTTTTGTGCCGATGGCAAATATTTTCTCATATTATGTTGGTTGTCTCATGTGTTGATAGTTACTTCTGCTGTGGAGAAACTTACCCCATGGTATCATTTGTCAATTCTTGTGGCTTCTTACTGGGATGGTGAGGTTCTGTTGGGGAATGTATTGCCTATGCCCGTTTCCTAAAGTGTATTCCCTGTTTTCCTTTAACCATTTCAATGGTTTTAAATCAAGGCCTAATCTAATCTGGTTTGAATTTATTTATTTTATTTTGTAGAGAGTGAGATATGAATCTAATTTCAGTATTCTAATTCTGCAGGTGGATGTTAAGGAATACTCTATTTATTTCTAGTTTCTTCAGGGCTTTTACCATAGAAGTATGCTGATCTTTGTCAGATGCTTTTTCTCGATCTGACAAGATGATCACGTGAGTGAAGTCTATTATTATGGTTTGTGTTTGTTGAACTGACCTTGCAGCCTTAGAGTAAAATCAAATTGGTTGTGGCATATCTTCTTAATGTGATCTTAAACTCATTATGTGAATACTTTGTTTAGGATTTTGCATGTATATTTTATCAGGGAAATTTGTCTATAATTGTTCCTGTTATTTTTTGTGTAGTTATCCGATTTTGAATACCAGGTTTATAGTTACTTTGTCAAATAAGTTTGATGTGTTCTTTACCCCTCTATTCTGTGGATCATTTTGAGAAATGTTAGTCTTAGAAAGTCATTTAGTATTTGGAAAATAGTATTTTAGAAACTCATAAAATTAACCTTATAAGTAGTTATAGTGAAGAAACATTTTTACTCTAAGAAATCCTTTAACCTTGGAGTTTGAAGATGGTATAAGACAGAGAAGCCCAAGCTCTAACTTCATAGAAGTTTGCTTCTCATAACACAGTAATAGCTAGTACTAACAGGGGACTCTGTAAGTGTCAGAAATGTCCCAAAAGATGTGGCTTGGTGGCTATGGTAGCGCTCTATTGTTATCCTATCACTGTTTCTCAGGTTAAAGGAGCATGAGCAAGATTGTTTACCTACTCCAAGATGATACTCCTGAAACTACACCAAGTTTTCTCCGCCTCTGCTGTTGCTCTGCATTTCCATAGAAAGAACACTCCTTGAACTTTGACAGTAGGTCAGGAAAAATTGCAGGCATGAGGTGGACCTTTGCTTCCTGTCCCTGCTGCCATCAGAAAGCCGAAGCCATGGCCCACCGCTATCCCATGGGCCTCAACAAGGGCAGAAGGTCAGCAAGAGACACAGTCGGTGCCACGGGCACCTCATCAAACACACCGAGCTGATCAGCGAGGTGTGCGGCTTCGCGCCCTCTGGCGGCGGGCCATGGAGTTGCTCAAAGTAGCCAAGGACAAGCGCACACTCAAGTTCTTCAAGAAGAAGGTGGGCATGCACATCAGTGCCAAGAGAAAGCGTGAGCAACGTGCTGGTAGCCAGGATTGATGCATCCCCAGTAAGTGATCTTTCCATAAAAAAGTAAAAATAAAAATGGACCTTTAACCTGAAGCAGTATTGGACTTAGTTGATCAGAAAACTCATGAGTAAGCAATGCACTTACCCCTTCATGAATAAAAAATACTTGCTTGTTGTACAGGCCATTGAGATTTGAGAGTTGATTTTTATACATCATGTTATTGTAGCAATTGTTGATTTTCACAGGTTCACGGCCTTGACATTCTCATGTGTTTGTGATGAGCAGATGCTTTGTTTATAGTGTTCCTGGGTCTCCCCAGTTCTTTTCAGTTTAGCAATAAAGTTGTAGATCTGGGAATGGAGATTTCACTGATTCAAGCCCATGGACTCTGGACCCTTGGGCAAAACCATTGGTAATAACAACCTGGTAAAGATTCATGTGTTTGTACTTGCAGGTGAGTATACACATTAGAGCCTTCAACGTGAATGTATTTAAACAGAACCAATTTTTACTTGAGCACCCTATCCCAAATGAGATAAAATTAACTGTCTAATAATTAGCCACAATTTTAATGTGTTTATTTTTCACATATGCTTTTCAGCTCTGCTAGGTTGGAAGCCTCAAATCCATCAACCAATAAATTGTTCCTTGGGTTTCTCTTTGGGGACCAATTAGAAGTATCAACATGTTTTTCTCCATTAAACAGAGAGTTTTATCTCCAGCTGTTGGGATCTGGGCTTCTAAATGTATGATGCATGATGGGCCTGGGAGAAGGCACTTGAGACAATTGGAGGAAAAGGGAGTCTGTTGATAGCTCTTTATGCAACTTTGGTGCTTCTACCCTCTTCACTCCATCCAGAGGGCGCACGCTCTACTGAACATGTGGCAAGGAACGCAGCTGGCATCACAGCAGGGAGGGTGCTGCTCCCCAACCTCCTGGGAGGGCTCCTGGCAGAGAAGCTGAAGACTGGTCATTTATCACTTTCACAGATGCAGCTCCTCTAGAGGGTCTCCTTTTATAGCTCCTAATCTGTTGAGGGTTCTCACAGAAGCCTTGGATGGATGCTTTCCAGATGGTATCAATCACGGTGTTACCTACTAACAGGAATCAGGGAAGAGTGATTGAATTAATTAGCAAGTCAAAAAGGAAAGGAAGTAAGACTGCAAAAGAAGAAAAGTGAAGCCCTCAGAGCTAATTGTCTACCATCAAGATTATCTAGGAGAAAGAACTGATTGAATATGTAGAAATTTGAACAGTATAGTCTTACAAGGCATGGGTTTTGGACTATGACATGGTAGAATCCCAATCTTACATTACCTCTATGTAAGGGACAGGTTACTTGGCCTCATGGAGACTTGTCTTTCTCACAGTAGTGAAAAAAGTCACACATTGTGTATTATTTTGTAGGCTGAGATATGTAGCTTGCAAAGCACTTGTCTGCCTGTCAGCTTGTGGTGATCTGAATGAGAAATGTCTCCCATTGGCTCAGGCGTTTGAATACATGGTTCCCAGTTGGTTATACTGTTTGTAAAGGGTTAGGAGGTAAACCTGAGGATGGAAGTATGTTTCTGGAGGGAGCCTTTGAGACTTTAAAGGCTTTCCAGCTTTTTCTAGCTGCTTTGTGCTTGGCCATAAAACACAATCACTAAGCTTCCTCTCCCTGTTGCAGTGCCTACTGCTGGCTGTCATGCGTCCTTGGCATGATGGAATTTCAGCCTTTTGGAACTGGATGCCAAAATAAACTCATAAGTTGCTTATGGCCCTTGGGTTTTTATAATAGTAGAAGCAAAGTAACTAATGCACAGCTGTAGTGCAAAAGTAAAATAAAGTAAATCTTCTCTTTTATTGTGACCAACTGAATGACCAGACTCAACTCATTGCCTGTCATTGACTCCACACTATTTTGTTCAGGGTGCCTTTGCTTTCTCTTGTCATGACTTGATTTGACCAGTGAATGTAGGTAGAAGTAATAGGACACCTGTCTGGAAATGTAGCCATAAAAAGTACCATGTGTTTCTATTTTCCTATTGCTGCTCCATAGCTTCTATTAAAGAATAGATGTTTGTTATCCAAATGGCTAAAGAAGAAGTAAGAAAGACACATAAAGCAAATCTGCCCAAGCTGATTTGTAGAGCCACCAAGCCATGTCAAGCCTTGTCTAAACATCTAAATCTTACCTATCAAGAAGATAGCTGTTTGAAAATAATGGCTATTTCTGGTCATTGAGTTTTGAGGTATATTAATTTAATCTGAAATTGAGACTCTGTTATCCCACATTCTTTCTTTAATGTCTATTCTTACTGAATCTTGCTTCTTACCCCAAGATTCATTGTATGAGAAACTTTTAGAGTGCTGATATTAGCAATACACCCAGACAATAGTAAGTGTAGCTATATCACATTCATTTCCACTGTATCCTTCCTTGGTTTAATCTCCAAATTCATATATACAATAAAATAGCTTTTACTACAATATTTGTCTTATCATTTTTATTTTGAATCCATCATTCTGATGGATTCTGAGTAGCAGAAAAAAATCTTTCCATCCATTTATGGTTTGTCCTTTCTCAAGAGTTTTGTTTGACTTTTGAAAGACTTCAAACTAAAGAAAGAGAAAAAATGGGTTGGGAGGGAGAATCTGACCTTTTCTGTTCCTGGGTTGTTAAGTCTATGTTTCTCTGTTGAGGAAATCAACATTTCTCAGACTTGCTCCATGTCAGTGAGGGTCTCAAGTCTATTAGTTCCTTGCTACCCCTTTATGGAAGCCCATGACTATTTTCAGTTGAAGGAAGCTGAAATGTAAGCCAGTCTCAGATACACTAAAATTATTCTGAAGCATAGGCAACTTGTTGGGATAGAAAGCAATAAACACCTCTGGACTTGCATGTGTAGAAGCCAGTGTTTCTGCTCCAAACACTTGTTTCCTAAATATTTCAAAGAAGAAGACATCAATCTCTTTTGCATAGATACATTCTCCCTCTGGCCCCAAGCAAGGACTATAGAAAAAGGCAAAGTCTATTTTCCCAGGAACTGAAGTGCTTACTCAAAATAGTTGGTTTCTGACTTCAATTCTCCTCTAGGGACTTTTTTTCTAGTGTCACCAGAGGAGCTTTGTTCTTGTTATTTTTCTTTTAATTATTTCACTTTAGAAACTCAAAAAGCTCAGGAAACTATCTTGACTCTATCTGGATTATTCCTATCTTTAAAGACTGATCATGCAAAGCCTTAGTTCTGGCTTGGGATGTTTAATTTGTCAATTGTTAGAGACAGTTCACAAACCATTTGCTTCAAAATCCCGTTTGTTTCATGGAGAACAAGATACTAAAAGACTAAGCGCCGTTTTACATATGCACCTTGTTAGATTTGACCTAGACACTACTGCTTAACTCAAAATGTGGAATAAATAAATGAGTTAAGGAACAGGAATTCCTATATTGACCTTTGGACTTTGTTCTGTTTTGTTTTATTTTGTTTGTTTGTTTTTGGACTTTCTTTCTTTTAAATGCTTGTTCAGGGATACAGCTGTATTTATGCCTACATTAATCCGAGAAGTTGCCAGCTGTGATTTGCAGATGTGCTCCATTTCCCAATGCCAGAAAAATTAAATTATGTATACTAAGGTCATCGCTATAAAGCATGACCACATTGACATTTTATGGTGAATAGTGACCATTGGAATACTTAGACTGCAGCAGATTGTATCTGCTTATATTATAATGTCCAAAATAACCATGTGTGAAACCATTATTTTAGTTACATTTACAGCTAAATTAAGCTAGGCAGTGATCCAAGCAATGGGCTGGCAATCAGCCCAAATCAAGCCGCGCAAAGCGATTTTCATCCCGGAGAATGTGAAATAAAGTATCACACATTACAGTATACATGAGAAGTTCAAATAGAACACGCCCTCCAGCAAGAGAACTTTCAAGGGAATAATTTGACTTTTAAGTAGTTCCTACAATTTCAAGTACATATCAGGTACAACATAAAATTCTTTTACACATTATAATTCTGGAGAACATTCTATAAGGAGAAATTTCCAATCTCTCATGATGGAAATATCTAGGACCTACTTCCAAACTTCAGTGTTTTGTTATGACTAAGAATGAAAGGAAGGTTTGGTCCTATCACCTCGTGAAAAAGCTAAATAAACAAACAAAAGAATATACAAAATAACGCTCTTTAGATATTGGAGAAAAGGCAATGCAGAAGAGTGAGAAAAAAGAGAGATGGGTGCAATAAGTCTGGAGATCTCCCATATTATTGTTTAGAGAGTAATCAGGATGGTTGATAGGAGAAAAAAATCCAAGCATTGCCCAGTGTTCTCCTTGATAATATTAGACAGTTGTCAGAGTGCAGTTACTGTAGTCCTACATTATATAAACCACCACGGATAAGACTGCATCACAGAGAGAAGAATTCATCATGTAGAGTGCTCTAAAAATCTGCAGTGTTCTTTCATGATTACCACTATGCACGACATGGGGCACTACTCAGTATACACAGATACGAAAACCAAGGAGCAATCAGGAAGGAACAAAAGGAATATCCCTTGGGCTTCACATACAGCATGGACTGGTTGAGGTCTTACTATCTGGAGTTGAAGAGAAACCATTTAACTCATATGAAAAATCATTTAACTAAAAAATGTAAGCATGTAAGCAGTACTTCATGAAGCACTGCTTTAGGGTTACAGCCTGTTCTAATCTCAGCTTCAAAAAACTCAAGGCTTGAAAATGAAAAAGTCAGGCCACTTTCAGACAACCTAAATGTTTGTTTACTAGAAGAAAGATCAAGAATTGTAAAGGCACAAAACACTATCAGCAAACAAAGTAAAAGATGGAAAATCCAGAATTCTAAAATATTATGAGGCACATAAATAAACAAAAGAAAAGTATGGTCATGATAAGGTGACCAAAAAACAATGAAAATGCATACCACGGGCACTGAAGTAGCCAGCAGTATTAAGACATGGACACACTATATCTGATGTTTTTAACAGCAGAATAAATCACAAGAAGTAAAGTGAAGATATGAGAGATGGAAACTATACATTTCTAGAAATGAAAAAATGAAGTGTCTGAAGTAAAGAGTAGTAAAAATATCATGTCACCAGTATAAGAAACATAATAATAAACACAGAAATTGAAAGTATCCAATTATTATTGAAACAAGAAAGATGATGGTAGGGGGCAGTCAATGTCAACTATATACAACATTATGATGGCCAATGCAGATGTAACTGGAATTTCTAAAGTTGAAGTGATTAAAAAAATAATAATAAACCTGAAAAACTAATACTAACTTTCCCCAAATTTGATGAAAATCATAAAACACATAGATGCAGGAATCCCTGTGATCATTAAGCAAATAAAACTACTCCAAGGCACATGACAAGAGCATGATTCAAATAAGGGATTCAGAAAACCTTGAAAACATAGAATTTAAAATGGCAGAGGGGAATCTTTCTAGGAGTGGAACAACATCTTCAAAGACTGGAAAAGTTTGAAGTTAGAATTCTATTCCCAGTGAAAATGACTTTCAAGTCTGATTGTGGAATAAAGATTTCATGATTCATACCAAGGCTGAAAAGATTTATTAGCAATAGACTTCAAGTAATAGAAAGGCAAAATAAAATCTTTCAAGAGGAAAAAAAGGACTATTATGAAATAGAAATCTGAAAATAGTCCAAGTTGAAGAAAAGCAGACTACATAATTGCATGAGAGAAAACACAATGTTAAGATAACTATTGTTTAGGCATAATAGTGAGTTGCCAGGAACACACAGAGAGAAGTAAGATGTGTGTTAAACAAAGTACAAAGGGCTGAAGAGGGAACATGAAAACACAGTCACAAGTTTCTTACAGGACATTACAGAACATCATATGGACATAGTCTCTGAGGAGATGCAAGTTCTATCTAGAAAAACTAGAACAATAATTACAAAACCAAATATATATATATCCAGACAAAACTAAAAGGGAAATGTTGAAGCTAACAGACATTACAAACCAGACTTTACAAACATAACAGACATTTGCAGAACATTTATAGAAAGGTTCTGTAAATACACCCAGACCAATAAAAGAATATACCTTCTCAGCATCCCATGTAACTTTCTCCAGAACTGGCAACATACTCATACACAGAGCAAGTCTCCACAGCTACCAGAAAATTGAAAATTGTCAAGACAGAAATTAAGAAAGAAATGAAAGATTCTCTAGAATTGAATGAAAACAAAAAGATAACCTACACTAACCTTGGGATCCAATGAAGGCGGCTGTAAGAGGCAAGTGCATAATGTTAAGTATCTATATACAAAAGGGAGATATATACAAAGATCTCATATCAGTAACTTAATTGCATACCCAAGAGCTCTACAAGGAAAAGAAGAGATAATACCCAAAAGGAGTTGAAGCCAAGAAATAATCAAAGGGAGGCCTAATCAATAAATTAAAAACAAAAAAAATTTACAAAGTATCAATGAAACAAAGAGTTGGGTCTTTGAGAAATCCAATAAAATTGTTAAATCCTTTTCCAAAGTAACTAAAAGGCAGAGAGAGAGAGAAGATCGAAATTATAAAAGTAAAGAATGAAAGAGGAGATGTAACAGACACTGAAAAGGAGCCCAGCAAATTGTAATGACATAATTAAAAAAATTGGTACTCCACCAAATTGGAAAGTCTAAAAGAAATGAATGATTTTTCTCTCTACATACCACCTACACAAAGTTAAGTCAAGACCAGATTAGCAATTTAAACAGACTCATAACCTCAAGAGAAATCAAGCAGTCATTATAAGTCTCCAAACAAAAATAAGCCCAGGACTATATGGTTTTAGCACAGATTATATCAGACTTTTGGAGAAAAGTTAATACCAATACTTCTCAAATTATTCCACAAAATAGAAAAAGAAGGAACACTGCATAATTTGTTTCATGAGGTGACAGTTGCTATGATGTCTAAATCACAAGAAGATTCAACAAGGAGATTTACCAGCTAATTTACCTTATGAACATAGATAAAAAAAATTCTCAATAAAATACTTGCAAACATATGTACATTGATAAATGCAATCTTCTATATAAACAGATTGAATGAAAAAACACACAATCATCTCACCAGCAGCATAAAAGATCTTTGACAATATCCACCACCTCTTCAGGATAAAAGTCCAAGAGAGATTAGTGTCACAGGGGACATACCTCAAAACAATAAAGGCAGTTGGTAGCAAGCCCATAGCCAACATGAACTTCAATAGAGAGAAACTCAAAACTACTAAAATCAAGAACAAGACAAGATTTTTCCACTCTTTCCGTACTATTCAAATAGTTCTTGAAGTCCTATCTAGAGCAATGGGGCAACCAAAGGAGATCAAGAGATAAAACTAGGGAATGAAGAAGTCAGATCATTTCTATTTGCAGATGATAACACAGTACATATTAGTGACCCCACAAATCCCAGAAGGAAACTTCTACAGCTGTAGAACATCTTCAGCAAAGTAGCAGGATATAAAACACATAAAAATCAGTGGCTTTCTTATATACACATGACTAATGGACTGAGACATCAGGGAAACTATACCTTTTAAAATAGCCTTCAAAAATATAAAATATCTTGGGGTAACTGTAATTAAGCAAGTGAGAGACTCGTGTGATAAGAACCTTCAGACAGTGTAGAAAGAAATTAAAGATATCAGAAGATAGAAAATCTCCAATGCTCATGAATCAGTAAGATTGACATAGTAAAAGTGGCCATCCTACTCAAAGCAACGTATAGAATCAAAACAATCCTCATCAAAATTTCAACATAATTCTTCACAGAACTATAAAAAACAATTTTTAGCTTTATGTGTAAAGAAAAATTCAGAATAGCTGAAACAGTCTTGAATGATAAAATCATTCTCTTAACTCAAATTAAACTATAGAGCTATAGTAATAAAAAGAACATGCTATTGGCACACAAAAAAAAACCAGACATATTGATCAGTGAAACTGAATTGAAGACCCAGAAATAAGACCATACACCTATGGACAACTGATTTTTTTAATAAAGAGCAGAAATATATACTGGAGAAAAAATTAGCATCTTCTATAAATCATTCTGGTCAAATTGGATAAGAGTAGAAGACTCTAAATAGATACATACTTATCACCCTGCACAAAACTCAAGTACAAATGGATCAAAAACTTTAATATGAGGCCCATATGCTTAATCTGATAGAAGAGAACGTAAGGAATAGTCTTGAACTCATTGTCATCCAAAGTCGAAGAAAAGAATTTCTGAACAGAACACAGACAATACAGGCACTATAAACTGAAAAGCTTCTTCATGGCAAAGGACACTACCATTCAGACAAAGCAGAATCCTATAGAATGGGAAAGGATTTTTACCAACTGCACATTTGATAGAGGGCTAATATCTAAAATATATGAAGATATAAAAATGGATATCAATTAAACAACCCATCTAAAAATTGGCTTATAGATCTTAACAGAGAATTTTCAAAACAGGAAACAGAAAATAATGAAGAAAAACTTAAAAAAAATTCAACATCTTTAGTCATACAGAAAATGAAATTTAAAACTACTTTGAGATTTCATCTAACACCAATGGAAATGGTCAAGATCAATTTTTAAAGTGATAGATCATTTTGGTGAGGATGTGGAATAACAACATCCATCCGTTGTTGGTGGGAGTGCAATCTTGTACAGTCACTATGAAATTAATGTGGTGATTAATCAGAAAGATGGGAATATATTTACCTCAAGATTGAGTTATATCACTCTTGGATAAGTACCCAATGGATACTTCATCCTGTTACAGAGGCACTTGCTTGACCATGTTCATTACTGCTCTATTCATGATAGCCACAAATTAGAAACCATCTAGATATCCATCAATTTATGAATGAATCAAGAAAATGTGATACATTTACACAATGGAGTAATACTTAGCTGCTAAAAAAAAAGTGAAATTATGAAATTTGTAGGAAAACTGATTTAAGTAAAAAAAAATCCTGAGATAACCCAGACCCAGAAAGGCAATATGATATGTACACACATATATGTGGATATTAGTAGATAAGTCATTGATAAACAAGCTTCAGTCCTTATAATTATAGATTTTATATGAGAGTAGGACAGAGTGAGAGCGAGAGAGCGAGAGAGCGAGAGAGCGAGAGAGCGAGAGCGAGAGCGAGAGCGAGAGAGAGAGAGAGAGAGAGAGAATTATTGAACTTCCTAGGAAGAAAAATAGAATAGGTTGTTATGGATTTCGTCTGGTGTGTGTGTGTGTGTGTGTGTGTGTGTGTGTGTGTGTGTGTGTGGAATGGGGGGATCAAACAGGCAGACAGGGAGAGTAGTGGGTAAAAGAGAGAATACAGGAACGATAGTGAAAACTAAGGGCCATTTGAAGAGTCCTGTGAAAACTTAATATAGCAGAAGCTTCCTAAAATGTCTAAATGAAGTATCCAAATAACAGGGGAGCAGAGCCCTGCGGGGCGCTGCCTCGCTGAAAAGGAGAACGCCATGCTTCAGGATTCTTCTGGCAGCATTTTTATTACAGCTCTTTTAGTGTTACAGCTCTCTTAGATGGTAGTGAGGCGAGGGACCCCAAGCCCCAAAAGCTAGTGGCTTATATAGCGCTTTAGGAGATGTGCCGCACACTCATTGGCTCTTATGATGTCGCCAAATTAGCATACTGATTTTCGTGCCTTGCTCAGGCGCACATTCAAGCAAGGCTCACAAGGAGAACCAGGAAGCAGGAAACCGGCGCCATCTTCCGATGGCGGATGCGGCTCCTAACATCTGCCCCTTTTTTATTAAATTGCTGCAACAATTTTCCAACTGTTATTTCGCCGATCAAGCCCACTGTTCTAGCAGTAAGGCGTTCAAGGCAGTTAAACAGTTGTGAGACCCTCCACACTTATCTCCCGTGCAATGGGAACCCGAGCCCTGGGAAGTGTGGAGGACTACCACTCAGGATTCCTGGTGCAATGGGAACACGAGCCCTCAGGGTATCCCATTGAATGATAGTGTCTCATTGTTTAAGCATATTCAACCAAGCTTGAGGGGATGTTCCCTGCTCTAAGGCAAGCAGTGCTTGAGTGATAAGTACTTTATCTCTACGATGTTGTTTTTTAAATTTGCAGAGCAACCAGAGTGTGATCAGCACTCCCCCAAAGATCATACAGCCAAAGATTCCTACCCCCACCCACTCCTTAAAAAAGGAGAAAGCGGACGTGAGCCAGGAAGTGAAGTCTTCAACATCAATCGGGTTTATTCTGGTCCCATTCAAAACAGCAATCATGAGCAGGAGTTCTTCTTGTAGCTCCTCAGCCTGTTGTGACCAATTTCCTTGTAAAAAATTAGATAATTTAGTACTTTCTGTAAAAGACTCATTGTTATATTTCAAGGGTGTGATACACATGTGTTTAGTATGACTTACACAGCTTACTTGAAGAATATCAGCAATTTCTTCCATTTTGCTTTGTAATAGATCTATTCGCTGATTAGCAAGCAGTATCCCAGAAATCAAATGGCTATTCATTTTATGCTGTTTTACCATAGCATCTGCCGAGGCATTCACTATATTATTTATTGTTTCTGCTGCTTGAACTTGATTGGCTAGGGCAATACCCGCAGTCACCGCTGCAGCAGCCGACATTGCAACGGCCGTCACAATGGCCGCCGTGATGCCAAAATCTCTCTTTTCTCTAATTAAAGAGATTATTGGAAATTTATCGGGATCGGCATCCACCGGTATAGGGACAAAGGTCGGAACCCGCACCAGCAGTGCTAAAGATGCGGACCCATTCCAGCATTCTGTCAAATGGCAGGTGACATTCGCACAATCTAATATGCTGCTTTTATTTTTAAATTCTGCTAAAATAAAAAAGAAGGGAGCCGAAACACAAACTGCTGCCCTTTTGGCTGAATAATTTGCCAACAAGTTATTATATTTAATATCATTCAATATCACTGGTGTAGTATCAGTTCTGGTTGCTGATACATTCCAAATGTCATGTTGTGACTCACCTAGAGTTGCAAAGGCTGATAAACTGGTAGCAGCCCCCGCTAAATTTGTCAACACCCATTGATAAAATGGCCATTCGTTTACCTTCCCTGTTTTATTTCCTGTCATAGCCATCCTTTTTAGAGGTGGCGATAAGGTGAAGCCTCGAGATACTTCTACCTTAGGCATCCTTTTAGATTGGCAGTGCTTAAACACTGGTGGAAATGACTGATCTGGAGGGCACCATGGCCACACTCTGACATTAGTGGCATTATTGGTTTGCCAATATGATCGTTCAAGTATGGTTACCTTACTTTTTAGCAATAATGTAGTGATATTCACAGGGGACTGTTTTTTATTAGATGTATCTCCACTGGCCTCAGATTGTCCTGCCACTATGTTATTGAGTACCTCGAGCAGGACACCAGTGCCTATTTGGGAATCTCCAAGTGGATCAATCCAGTGTCCCAATGTAGCATTTCGAAGTACAACGCATGGGGTCTCTGCCCTGTTTGTTATGGTGAAACACAAGGTATCATTTAATCTAAATTTTGATGCATTATACTTGACAGTCTCTTTGTTTAAAGGTATGGCACATGGTGCCTCCAGCTGACAGCTTGATGATGTAAACATTGGCAGTACTTTAGAGTGGGAATGTACTGGGATGGGAACTGGCCATGATCTTACCACAGCCCACAATGGTATATTTATCGCTCTCTCAAGCAGGCAGATCATCAGCAGGATCTTTAGCATTTTCTTCAGGGGTTGGTGAGTCCTCTTTCACAGTTCTGGTCAGTCTGCTTGGTATCCAGATTGGATTTTCTTGATCCTGTGGAAAAACAGATAGCTCCCCGGGATCTCACTAAAACTGGATCCGGGCCCTTCCATTGGTTAGTTAAGATATCTTTCCATTTAACGTATTCTTTTTGAGGACTTGGAGCCACATGTCTGTCAGCAGCAGATTGTCCATCAGAATCCAGATTTAAAAAATTTAAGGTAAATAGGGCTAAGGAGATAGATGTCTTAGGTCCCATGTTGGGGCCTATTCCTCCCTTTTGTTTTTGTAAATAAGTTTTCAATGTGCCATTGGCACGTTCCACAATCCCTTGTGCCTGAGGATTATATGGCAAGCCAGTTATATGACGGACACCAAGCCTCAGACAAAACTGTTGAAAAGTTTTAGATGTATAAGCTGGTGCATTATCAGTCTTCAGCTGAAGGGGCTTGCCCCAAGCAGCCCAGGCTTCAAGACAATGAGTAATAACATGTGACACTTTTTCTCCCGCAAGGGGGGTGGCATGAATGATGCCAGAGCATGTATCCACAGATACATGAATAAATTTTTGTTTTCCAAAGGCATTGCAATGTGTAACATCCATTTGCCAGATATGAAGAGGTTGCAGACCTCTGGGATTGACCCCTATAGATGGAGAGGGTCTGAATTCTGCACAGGAGGTACATTTCAGAACAATATCTCATGCTTCTGCACGAGTTAAATGAAACTTCAATCTTAGGGTATTAGCTGGTACATGATAGAGTTTATGGAATTCAACTGCACCTTCTAATGGCGAGCTTACCCAATATAGGTTTTTAGTGGCTTTATCAGCAATAGCATTAGCCTGAGACATAGGCCCAGGAAGCAATGAATGTGCTCTCATGTGTTGAATAAAAAATGGGTGACACCTATTGCGAATATGGTGTTGAATATCTTTAAATATCTCAGCAACCATGCTTTTAGGGTGGATAAAATCAGCCACTTCTAATTGTTTAACAGCTCCTACAACATAATGCGAATCTGAAATTATGTTTATAGGCTCTGAAAATCTTTGCAACACTATCGCTACAATAGCACATTCTACTAATTGGGGAGATGTATAATCAAACTGAATTCGAGTAGGGACATTATTAACCACATAACAACCAATGCCTGTCTTAGAACCATCAGTATAAATATCCAATGCTTGATGAATAGGATGTGTCTTAGTAACTTTGGGAAATATAAATGAGTTAGAAAGAGTAAATTGTAACAAGGGATGTTTAGGATAATGATTATCAATATTTCCAGGGAATGAGCATTTTAAAATTGCCCAAGCATCTTGAGATGCACATAAAACTTGAATTTGATACATAGTATAAGGACATACAATTGTATTAGGATATTGTCCAAAATGCATCACGGACAGTTGAAGTCCCTTTAAAGCCAATTCTGCAACTAAGGTAGGATAATAGCCTAAAGTCTTTCCAGGAGAGCTATGTGGGTGAATCCATAGCAAGGGTCCCTCTTGCCACAGTACTGCAGTTGGTTGTTGAGGAGAGGGAAGAATACATAACTGGAAAGATAATTCGGGGTTAAGTCTATCTAGTTGAGCATGTTGTATGGCCATCTCTATTTTATCCAATACTTTAGACGATTCAGGGGTCAAAGTTCTCAATGAAGTAATGTTAGAATCTCCCTCAAGTATTTTAAATAAGGGTTGAAGTTCAGTTGTAGTTAATTTCAAATAGGGACGAATCCAATTGATATCCCCTAGTAACTTTTGAAAATCATTTAACGTTTTTAATTTATCTCTTCTAATAGTAACCTTCTGTGGTTTAATATACTCAGGAGTAATTATCGCTCCCAAGAAATTTCCTATCTCTCCTTCCTGAACCTTTTCAGGCGCTATAGATAGTCCTTTCTGTTTTAAGGTAGAAACTAACAGAGAGAACGCTTGGTGTAAAACTTCTTTGTTATTAGTACACAAGAGTATATCATCCATAAAATGACAAATTCTAACCTTAGGAAACTGTTTTCTAACTGGTTCAATAGCAGAAGAGACATATATTTGACACATAGTGGGACTATTGGCCATGCCTTGTGGCAGGACCCTCCATTGATATCAGTGGTCTGGTTCCTCATGATTAATACTTGGGAGAGTGAAAGCAAATCTAATTTTGTCCTTAGGATGTAAAGGTATAGAGAAAAAACAATCTTTAATATCTAATATTATAATCTCCCAATGTCTAGGCAAGGCTGTCAGCAGTGGCAGACCCTTTTGAATTGATCCTAATAATTGCATCTGATTATTAATAGCTCTAAGATCATGTAATAACCTCCATTTACCTGATTTTTTTCTTAATCACAAATATAGGTGTATTCCATGGTGACTGAGAACTCTCCAGATGTCCTAGTTTTAGTTGCTCTTTAACTAGAGCTTTTGCAGCTGCTAGTTTTTCAGAGGTTAACGGCCATTGAGGAACCCATACAGGTTCCTCTGACAACCAAGGTATAGGCAATGCATCCTCAGTGGCCCCTAGGAAAAACCCAGCCCTTTCCTGTCTTGTTTTTCTGTAATAGAAACAGGGCTGGTCCTGCCTTGTAAGGCCTTCCCCAATCCTTTTCCAGGGACACACCCCATTTCTTTCATCATTTTTTGACTCTGTGTAGAATAATCATTAGTGAGACTAAATTCCAATTGTTTAAGGATATCTCTTTCCCATAAATTAACTGGAAGTGGCATGACATAAGGAACAACTGTCCCTCGTCTGCCTTCAGAATCTTCCCAGTGCAATACTCTTGCACTAACATCAGGAGCAGACTCATATCCAAGACCTTGTAAGGTTTGTGAAGAGCTGTTAACAGGCCAGTTTTTTGGCCACCAATTGGTAGAGATAATGGTAGTATCTGCTCCTGTGTCTAGGAGGCCTGTGAAAAGCCTTCCTTGAATTTTCAACTCTAAGGTGGGGCGTTTATCTAAATCTAATGAAATAAATACATTCTGTCCTCCAGAGGAGCCAAATCCCTTCATGCCCCTAGTTAAACCTTTACTAGGAAAGAATGAATGTAAACTAGGGAGGACCAATAGCTGTGCAATTCTATCACCAGGAGCTATAGAGCTAATCCCCCTTGGTGATGAGCACATGATTTTTATTTGTCCCTCATAATCTTGATCTATGACTCCGGGGTGAACAGTTAATCCTCTCAGAGTCGTAGATGATCTTCCTAGCACTAGTCCTACTGTATTCTCAGGTAAGGGTCCTGAAAAATCAGAAGGTATAGGCTGACACCCCATGGTAGGTGTTAGTACTGCTCTGGCGGTAGCACAGAGATCCAGTCCTGCCGAGCCTGACGTGGCTCTCCTGATTGTCTTATCCTTTGATGTTGTTGAGGGTTGTTCTGTAGGTTCTCTATCGCCCCATACATTTGTGGGCCCTGAGGGCGTGGGCCCCGTTGCCCGTTTTTTGGCAGAGGGGAAATTACACGTCCTCTGTCGTCTTTAACTGATCTACACTCATTTTCCCAATGTTTTCCTTTATTACACCTAGGACACATTCCAGGCACCTTTGGACGATTGTTATTAGTAGTGCCAGGTGCTCTACATTGTCTTCGTATGTGTCCCAGCTTTCCACACCTGAAACATTTAACATTAGAGGTCCTCTGAGCCGCTAAAACAGCAGCTGCCAATCCAGCATTAGATAGAGGTCCTCCTATTTCTCTACAAGCCTTCATCCATGCATTTAGTCCTTTTCCTTTCCAAGGTGTAATAGCATTTCTGCACTCTCTAGTACACTGTTCAAAAGTTAGTTGTTCTACGAAAGGCATGGCTGTCTCAGGATCTTCAAAAATCCTTCCTGCCGCCTCCATCATCCTAGCCACATAGTCTGAGAATGTCTCAGTGTTCCCTTGGATAATTTTTGTCAAGTTTCCTGAAACCTGTCCTTTGTTAGGTAGGCTTTTCCATGCTCTTACAGCTGCCTTATAAATTTGCTCATATACTTCTACAGGGTAGGCCGTTTGATTGATAGCCCATTGTCCCTGTCCTGTAAGCATATCAAAGTTCCATTGTGGATGCCCCTGAGCTAAATTTTGTCTTGCCTGTGAAGCACAAAGTTCTTGAAAAATAGATTTCCAATCTAGATACTGTCCCATAGTCAGGCAAGCCTTAACAGTATTATACCAGTCATCTGGTGTCATGGCACTGACCACAAGTCTTTCTATTAATGCCTGAGTAAAAGAGGCATTGATTCCATAAGTCTGTACTAATTCGGCTAGCGCTTTTAATTGTTTTAAATCTAGCTGTGAATGTTGCCTGGTTTGGTTAGCATCTTCCCATACAGGAAAGGCTACTCTTATCTTTTTTCTCTCCTTAGCTGTAATAAGAGAATTGGACGGCAGTCTTTCCTGTCTCTCTTTTGGTTTTTTCTTTTTAACTCTAACTACTTCCTCCAATGGTGGGGCAGATGGGGCATACCCCGGTGCATAAGGTGAATCCAGCCCGTATCTTTCAGACTCATAACGAGCTGCTTCTCTATCTAACTCTGCCTGTTCCTCAAGATCTAACATACTATCAGAGGATGAGGTGTTGGTATCCTCTGTATCTTCTTCGTCCCCCGAGGACGTCTCCTCAGAGGCGGAGTCGTTAATTCTTAGATTTCGAAACTCAGTTAACACTGGGTACAACTTTTTCTTAGGCCCTTTCTGTTCCACTTTTGTAGCTACTTCTTTTTTAATTTCTTCTTTTTTCTTTTCCTTTCTCTTCGTTCCATTCTTAGCGCTCTCTTCCTTTTCTGCTTCTGATAGGCTATCCTGGTGTTCTGCTAAAGCTCTTTGCCCCTCTCTTACCTTATCTTGGCATTTTGCATCCTCTATACAGGCTCTAATCATTTTGTACAGTGGCCATGTGCCTGGTCTTAACTTTCCCTTCTCCTTTTCATTAATCAAATCTCCGCCGAGCTTGCCCCAGGAGCCCTTTGACAAGGACCCCGTGGATACAAACCAGGGAGCTACTCTATCCACATCTCGCAGAAAATTACACAACACTTTCTCGGGAACCTTTAAACCACGCTCACGTAACAACGCCTGCATTGCTGCGAGAAGCGGCTTCATTTGGTGGTTACCCATACTGCTAGAGGGAACGAACTTGCACAGTTATCTACCTGTGACTTACAGCTCCTGAATACACGGAGGGCAAGTACACTCCTTCCCTTGTGTATGGTAGTTAAGACAGAAGCAGAGCACAAGAACTACCACGGCCCAAACGGGGATAGCAATAGCAAAATAGGATCCACCATACCTTGCAGAAAAGCGTCTAGACCTCTCGCGAAGCCAGTTCTGAATCCTCTGTTGAGCCAACAGGGTCCCTCGAAACTGGATAAAACTCCGAGACGTTCGGCTTCGTTCCCGGGTTTCGGCACCAGTTGCGGGGCGCCGCCTTGCCGAAAAGGAGAACGCCACGCTTCAGGATTCTTCTGGCAGCATTTTTATTACAGCTCTTTTAGTGTTACAGCTCTCTTAGATGGTAGTGAGGCGAGGGACCCCAAGCCCCAAAAGCTAGTGGCTTATATAGCGCTTTAGGAGATGTGCCGCACACTCATTGGCTCTTATGATGTCGCCAAATTAGCATACTGATTTTCGCGCCTTGCGCAGACGCACATTCAAGCAAGGCTCGCAAAGAGAACCAGGAAGCAGGAAACCGGCGCCATCTTCCGATGGCGGACGCGGCTCCTAACAGAGCCCCAACTGGATATCTATCTTCACTAAATTAAGCTTTCAGTACTGAAAATGAATTACATCTTGTTGAGTTCTTAGTCAATGGGATCCCATAGGAACCCCCAAACATCCCAGGATATTGCCAAGGCACAGACAGTAAGATTCTATTGCTTAACACAAAACCTACATAACTTGTTTAACACAGAGAATTCAAGCATGTGTTTTCCTCAAGCATTCACCTATAACAGCTAGTGTCTTTGGTACTAGAAGGTACTCTGCATGCTGCAGGAGAAACATAAATGCCAACCAACCAATAAACTCTTTATCTACAAAGAATGACTTGCCTGAAAGATATCGTGGTGCAGTAAGGACACAATTTGTAGTAACCAACCAATGTCTGATTTGACTAAGCCCTCCAATGATGGATAGGCCAGAGACCTAGGAGAACAAACAACTAATGCTGTTCTTCTAAGGAAATATAGCAGTAAAATTATTTATTACGGCGTTCAGCTGTACTCATAGATCCATGGCTTGATCAGCTATCATCAGAGAAACTTCCTCCTGCAGCAGATGGAAACAAATACAGAGTCCCATAGCCAGGCAATGTGCAGGGAATGAGAGACCTTGGAACACGAACACTTAAAAGGGATGTCTGCAACAAATCCCTTCCTTCAGGGCTCAGACACCTCTGTGGCAGAGAAAGCCAAAAAAAAAAAAAAATGTAAGAGCCAGAGAGGATAGACGGCACCAAGGAATCAGGCCCTCTAGACATGAGGGTTTGTACACAAATGAACTCACAGAAACTATGGCAACATTCACACGGCCTGCATTCCAGACATGACTATAGAGCTAAAAGGAGAAGTGAACACACACCTACATCCCTAACCGGAAGCTACCTCCAACTGTTAGCCTCTTGCAAATGAAAACGTAGTCTTCTTCAAGGGAGTCTTACTGGGGAAACCAACAACTCTTCAGGGAAGGCTTCATTCCCAGCAGTAGATGGCCAACAGAAAATGACAATGCCATTTTTCTTTATTTTTGAGATTCTTTGCCTCATAATGTTATCAGGTCTTTTTTTTTTCCTTTTAGCTCCATAGGTTTTTTTACATATGTATTATGGTTGTAGATTTTGTGTTTTTATGTGATTACTGCGTATGTGTATATCTGTGTGTGTGTGTGTGTGTGTGTGTGTATGTGTGTGTGTGTGCGTGTATGTGTGTGTATGTGTGTGTGTATGTATGTGTTGTGCTTTTTCTTTGGCTCTTTTTGTTTCATTGTTCTTTCATATTCCAAATTGTTTTTGATTGATTTTATTATGTTTCATTTTGTTCCAGTATTATTCCTTAGAGGTCTGTTTCTCTCAAGAGACAGAAAGAATGTGAGTCTGGACGGAAGGAAAGGTGGGAAGGAATTGGGAGTACTAAGGGGAATGGAAACTGAAATCAGAATATACTGCATGAAAGCTATGTGCAATAAAAGAAAAAAGTAACTGACTTTATTAAGAGATAAAATGATGATATATATGGAAACTTCTAAAGAATTCACAAAAAGTTACTAATACTAATAAACCAAGTTAGCAACACTGAGGACATAAAAGTCAACATACAAGAGTTCATTGCATTTCTATGAGCTAGAAATCATAAGTGAAATTAAAACCCAATTCTGTTTACAATGGAATTATAAAATATGATATAGTAAAGGTAAGCTTGACAAAGATGCATACAGCATATTCATTAGGTATCAAACACTGGAAATTAAAGAGAGCATAAATATGTAAATACACATGTTTGTATATTGGAATTCCCAATATTAAGTGCTTAATTCTTTGCCATTGGATTTATAATTTAATGAAATCTCAATAAAAATCTTCTCTCCCACTTCTACTCAATCAGTGTGTATACATATATTTCAAGAATTGACGTGAAAAAAAAAACTACCAAACAATATCGCTTACACAGAATCTCAAAACAATTACACCAAATAAAAATATACCAGGCCAAAGAGTTCACATTACATATCTTATCATATTTGTGTAAATTTATTATATACATATACACATATAAACATTAAGACACATATATACATGTTTCTGTAACCAGGCAAGACTTCTAATGGAAGGATTGGAATACCAACCCAACTACCAAACCTTCGACCCACAATTTTTCCTGCCTATAAGAGGTGCAGGGATAAAGAAGGAGTAGAAAGTGAAGGAATGGACAAGCAATGGCTGGCTCAACTTGAGTCCCATGCCGTGAGAGACAGTCTACTCCTGACACTATTAATGACGTTCTACTACACTTGCAGACAGGATGCTAGCATAACAGTCATCTGAGTGACTTCAGCCAGCAACTGATGAAAACAGATGTAGAAACCCACAGCCAAACATTAGGCAGAGCAGAAGGAATTTTGTGAAGGAGGGGGAAGAAGGATTGGAGGAGCCAAAGAGTTCAAGGACATCATAAGAAAATCTACATAGTCAACTAACCTGAGCCAATAGGGGCACATAGAGACTGAACCACCAACAAGAGAGCATGCATGAGACAGACATAGGCCCCTTACAAATGTATAACATATGTACAGCTTTGTCCTATGTAGGATTTCTATCAGCAAGATCAGGGGCTGTCTCTGACACTGTTGCTTTCCTTTGGATCCCTTTCCCTTAACTGGTCAGCCTTGTCTAGCCTCAATAGAAGATGATTCCAGTCCTATTACAAGTTGATATACCAAGGCAGGTAGAGATCTATGGGAAGCCTCCCCTTTCCTGAGGAAAAAGTGAGGTAGGGCAGATTGATAGGGGGTAAGGGATGAAAGGAAAGGTCTGGGAGGAGAGGAGAGAGGGGAAGCTCCATTCAAGATGTTGATTAAATTAATTGATTAATTAATAAAAAAGGAAAAGACATAATAGACTGGACAACTGGAATATTTTACTATATTCACTTGGCAAAATTTCAACACATACTTGAAGGAGAGATCATTCTTTATGAATTCCATAGCAACCTCTCCCTTTGTATTTTGTATGATATCCCATGTTTTATTTTCTCTTATCAGAATATGTGTGATTACATTTGAGATACAGCAGAAAAAAATTCAAGATAATACCATCTCAGGAGCCTCCAACACATCCTTAAAGACTGTTTCCAAGGAAGGTTCCAGGTGTGCAAGAGCATAATATCAACGAAGAGCGAGCTCCTCCAGGCCTGGAAAGGCTGAGGGAGTCAAATGACAACTGAAACTTCAGGCTCACAATGATCTTACATAGAAAAGCCTTAATGTGGTTCTCAGTTAGACCAGATAACTCTGGCCAAGATAAAGACCACTTAAAAGGCTACACTTTCATTAGATCTTGTATTTGGGGTAGTTGGAAAAGGATTTCTGTTGGGTATACTTGAGAGGGAGAAAGGAGGAGAGAGAATAGAGGATAAAGTGTTAAGGGGACAAAGAGACTCATTGAGAGTTTTATGAAGAGGAAAGCTCTGATTGATTATTAACATATGAAAATGGGTGGAAATGTTTAGGAAGAAACTGTCAAGTTTGTTACTAAGAAATCCCAAGTTGTTGCTAGTAATTGTGTGATATCTGTTAAACTTCAAACTGTCACTGAGCAGATCCAGGCTATCCAATAGGACAAAGAAGAAAGTTGAAAATATACATTGTAGAAAGGACAACTTCTTTGACAAAAAAAGGGTGGAAAATCAAGGTATCCACACATGCTCAGTTTGCCTATCACCCTGCACAAAAGTCAGCTCCAGAAGAATCAGATGTATTCATGTAACACCAGAAAGTGTTAGAGGGAAAAGGAGGGAAAACACTTCAAGATGTGCATGGGTTATCTGAATGAGACTCCAGTCTCAAGAAATAATGGCAACAACTAGTGAACGGGGTTCCATGGAATTAAGAAGTTTAATCAAGTGGAGAAATATACATACAGAATAGGAGAAAATCTTGACAAACTAGGCATCTGATAAAGAGTTAATATGTAAAATTTACAAAAAGAATGCTCATAAAAAACTAAATAGTAAATCAAACAATCCAACAACAAAAGGGGCTAATGAGACCAATGGACAATTGTCCATTGAAGGTAAAGTGCAAATGGTCAGTATATGTCCAACAAATGACTTCTTTGTTCTAGCCTAGGATTTAGATTCCTACCTGAAATTACTTCTTTGTTCTAGCCTAATGTCAGATTCCTGCCTGAAGCCCACTTCCTTGTCCTTGGCCAATGTCACATTCCTGCCAAGCAGCCCATTTCTTTGTCCTTTGTCCCATGTCAGATTCTTGCCAAGCAGCCCCAAAAGCTCTCTGCCTCTCACCCTTTTTTTATTTCATAAACAAGGTAGACCCTGTCTTAGATCAGTAGATGACAAAGAGGCAAGAGGGTATGTCTAGTCTCAGTGTTCTAACCTAAAGTGAGCCTGAGGCGACTTCCAGTCCAGGGCAAGGGGCCCAACAGGAAGCTAGCTTGGGACGACTACCTGTACAGCACCAGGTAGGCCCAGATGGGCTTCCTGAAAATAGAGCAAGCAAGAGACTAGAAGAACCCTGCTTGGGAATGTGGGCCCTGGGCTGGAGTGAACCCAAGACAGACGACCTTTGCATGGGACCACTTAGAGGGGCTGGGCAAGGAGAGAGACCAAGATGTCCACCAGACCAGTGTCATGGGCTAGCCTGAGATAAACATGAATCCGGTGCTGTGCAGTCCTGGGGAGAAGGGGGGGGAAGGGGGAAGATACGATGCCCAAGATGTGTCCTCCCTGGTGCCATATTGCCATAATGATACCTACACAAATGGGGCATAGCACACCTGAGACCACTCCTGAGATGACCCCAGGTACTCAGAGACCCTGGTGCAACTAAGAGAATCAAGTAAGTGGTGAAGAAATGAAAGAGAAAGAGAAACAGAAGGATGTGGGCACAGTTAAGAGGGGAAGAATTGGAGACTCCAGAGGAGTGAGGAACCACCTCATGTTAATAGCTGGTGATGTCACCTAGGAACACGGTGGGGTCCTGGCCTGTGCTACTACCAGGGCTGTGTTTGGGTCTGTGACCCTGAAGCAGCAGGTGTCTGTTGCTGTCAAAGGTTAGGAGAACGTCGTCCCTGGTTTGGGCTGTTGCCCAGGGACATTTTGTTATCTGAGGGCTGTGCAGAACCGGCCCTGTCTCTCACCTGGGCATCCTAGGAGAACTGGTCCTGGATGCATGCGAGCAGGAGAACTGGCTATTTCTCACCACCTGCAGCACTTGGGAGAGCAGGCCCTGAACTTTGCCTGGACAGCAGGGTAGAGCTGGCCCTGGTTGCAGAGGTTGCAGGTGAGCCAGACTCAAAGGCATGAGAGAAGAACAGGCAAGTTGACCAGCTTAGATACCTCTCAGGTTCATATCCAGGGCTTTGAATTGACCCAACCCATCATTTACCCCTTTCAATGAACTGCTGGAGTGCATAAAAAGGCCAGTCCTACAGATCCAAAATTATAGGATATCCATGACACAGGGCAACAACAGAACATCTAAGAGGAGTCCCAGTGAGGTTTCAGTATTGATAGAGCAGCAGAAACCAGAGGCCTCATACCAGACCAAATAGTCATTGTAATGAACATTTGCAAGCAAAGAAGTGTGGACAAAAGGGTACACAGTGGGACAGACAGTGACACAGTACAGCTTGAATGAGATTTTTTTTTCTCTGTTGTGCAGGAGGTTGCAAAAGTAGAGGGTGGGAACTTACAGAAGGGGATATGAATGGGACTGGGATGCATGATATGAAATTCACAAAGAACTAATAAAAAGTTAATATATATTACATATTAAAGTAAAATCTTAAGGAATAAAAAAATGGGCTGAAGAGATGGCTCAGCTGTTAAACGTTAGGCTCATAAGCACAAATATAGGAATAAATAATTGTTTTTAAAAGTTTTATCATATAAAAATGTGGAGCTGCATCCAAAAAGAAAAATGGACAAGGAAATTCACCCTCAAATTTACAGATGGCTTCAGTGTAACTGCTCCCAGAGATCCCTAACTTCCACGGACCATGAATCTTACATTCTTTTTCCATCATCAAAAGAGAAACTTGAATTGTAACTCTTCTTCATGTCTTCATCATTTTGGATTTTTACATTTTTATTTTAAATTACAGAAGTGGACAAAGCCTAGTAAGATATAAAATGGTTAGGTTTTCAAAAAAAATCCTGATTTTAACTGGGCTTAGATTTATTCATCAACATGATGCCTTCCCAACAGAGAGGTCACGTAGATATTTTCAGAACTTATTTTTACTTAACATCTAGGTTGACTGTGAACTACTTCTTAACAGAAAAAAAAGAAATCAACTGGGTTAAAACATTTGGAATCAGAAATAGAAAATAGAAACAATAAAAAATAGAAGAAGAAAATACTGATCAAACTCAAACCCAACAGTGATGGAGGAAGGTTTTTAAGAATTAGTACAAGCGTTATCTAGAGAGCGTAAGTTTCTGGATGGAGCAATGTCAAATGCTCAGAGATCAATATAATACAAAGTATTAATTGAATAGAAAGGTGATTCTCTTTTAAAAAAAACAATAAGTTTGACAAACCCTTACCCAAAGTAATTAAAAGGCAGACAGAGAATATCTAAATTAACAAAATTAGAGGAGAAAGGGGGACTTAAGAAGAGACACTGAGGATATGCAGAGAATGATAAGGTCACGCCAAATTGGAAGATCTAAAAGAAATGGGTAATTTTCTCATTATATACCAAAGTCAAGGCAAGACCAGATAAACAATTTAAACAAATCTATAGCTCAAAGTCAAATAGAAGCAGCAATTAAAAGTCTCCCAACCATAAAAAGCCCAGGGCCAGCTGGTTTTAGTGCAGAATTCTACCGAATTTTAAAAGAAGAGTTAATCCCAATACTACTCAAATTATTCTACAAAATACAAACAGAAGGAACATTGTCCAATTCTTTTCTAAGAGACCACAGTTACTCTAATATATTAAAACACACAAAGAGAAAAACAGATTCTGCTGATAGTGCTTACAAGTTAAAAAAACAAAAAACAAAACAAAAAACAAAACAAAGCAAAAAAAAAACAACCCCATACCAAAAACAACAACAAAAACTCCTCTAATTAAGATTCTACTTTAAATTAGAGAGCTGATCCAATTTTGTTTCTGTAAAAGCACTGGGAACTCTCATTCTCCATGTTTTGGTCTTTGCACCTATGAACCATTAAAAATACTAAGTCTTAGAGTTGCCCGAAATCTTTCAGGAGATTTAATTTCCCTCCCATTCCCATCTACTGCATGTGTGCATGCTCACACTGGTGTGTAAGTGCACACATAATATGACCAACAGTAACACAAATTATATTATTACTTTTTATTTTAAACGGGAAAGTATTTCCCTGTTAATGAGTTTTCATTGATTATATTAGTATTTCTGCAACTTGAAATTGACATCAATAACCCATCATCAATTGAATCTCTTGCCATCTGCCAGATGGTTAATACCAGTCTAGTTTAAAAAAAAAAAGGTTCAAGCGACACAAAATGAACGTGTGGCCACACTGTCTGTGTTGCTGAAGCTTTTGGTGTAACACGAGCCAGCCGCTTCCTTGTCTTTTAAGATTACTGGAGTAGCTTGTGTGAAGTCTTCGAGGGCCCCTAAAACACGGGGATGGTGTTCTTCTAGGATTTGAACTTATTAAAAGTTTGCTGAGACCATGGTAGACTAGAGCTGAAGTGGGGAAAGGGTTAAAGTGGAAGAGTGCTGGGAAATGAGTAGCTGGGTAAACACAGACTCAAGTTTAAGTATTCAACCGTGATGAGGAATTTGTTTAAAAGTCTACATTATAAAACAGCCATTCCAGTCTTTACCAGCAATGCAAAAATAAACAGTAAGGAGTCCACATAAAAATTAGATTTTTTTGCTCATTCCATTCTGTCTTTTAAGCATCAGTCAGGAGTCTGGATGATATGGGATTTGGTGTATATATTTTGCAGTTCTTTATAAACCCTGGATGTTAATACCACATTTGATGTAGAGTTGGAAAAGATATAGGCTTATTCTCCACTTGAGCAATGGCTTCCTTTGCTGTGTGGAATCTTCTTAATTTCCTATAAACCTATTTGTCAATTCTTGGGATTACTCCCTATCCTGTAGTACTCCTCTTTAGAGATTATTTGCCTGGGCCTTTGCTTGGAATTATTTCACCTGTATTTTCTTCTTGCAGTTTCAAAGTTTCAAGTCCTGGATTCCGTCCTTTAGTTACTTTTGAATTTGGTTGTTGTTGTTTGGGGTTTTTGTTTGTTTGCTTTTGTTTTGTGCTGTGTGTGGGAAATCGCTTAGCTCTATTCTTCTCATATGAAATCCAGTTTCCCCAGAGCACTGAGTAATGAAGTTGTTCTTTATGTCGTGTGTGCTTTTGACACCTTTTCCAAACTGAGTCAGGTGTAGCTGTGGCTTACTTCCGGTTCTTCCATTTCATTTCACTGCGGCACAGCAGCTGTTTGTCTCTGTGCCAGTGCCTTGCTGTCTTTGTTACTATGGCTCTGCAACACGATTTGAGTTCGTGAATTGTAGTCGCTCCAGTATTGCTTTCTGTTGAGGGCTACTTTAGTTACTCATGATATTTTGTGCCTCTGTATCAATTTTAGGATTCTGTCTGTTACTTAGTCCTGTGAAGAATGTTATCGAGAATTTGATGGGAATTGCATCAAATCTGTAGACCAATTTCCCATCCAGTATACTGAAAGCAAAATGATTTCCACAACTTGGGCCATTTGTTTTCTGTGATGATTCTCATAGGAGATAAAGGGTGTCTGAGCTTCCTTTAGGACCCTGATCTGTTAGGAACCAACATGCCAATGAGCATCCAATAACCGAAGAAGATTTATTTTCTCCTAGTAATAAAGAACTGGCAAATATTTCATTCACATCATCACCTCTAATCATCACAGAGGCCTTCCGTGATTGGAATATACCTCTAGTTTTACTGATCAAAATTCACACTGTTTTATAATTTATTCAGATGTATGCAGCTGGTAAGTAGCGGAGCTAGGATTCTAATGAGTTTCACCTGACCCTGAGTCATCTCCTGTGCGTCAGTCTCTCTCAGCTTTCCAAAACGACAAGGTGCATTTGTATTCTCCATAATACACCTTAAATGACAATAAACACCGATTCATCTCTCTTTATTTGGAGTTATTATGAAAACCGTTATTTACTGATCAAAGGCAAGTCACCTAGCTTCAAATTCATTCACTTACAATGCAAAGAACAAATCAGAAAGACATATCCACATCGTGCACAAGGAAAGGGTACATTTGCCAAAGACTTCTGAGTATAATTCGCTTCCTGAAGGAGGGATCCCATTCTAGAAAGCTAGTCTAGAATAGGATAATAAGTATCATTGCATATATAAACACACCTGGGAAACACATCCTAATAAAAGCAAGTCTGCAATATTTGTTCACAAAGAACTTTCAGATATAAAAAAGAGAAAGAAAGAAAAATAGTCCAACGGAAGTGGACCACGAGGCAATAGCGCCTCCTACAGCATCTGAAGAGGTAATATTTCAAAGATTTCTTGATGGATTCAATTTGAGAAAGTTAAGCTGTCCCAAATGCCAGTTTTCTCAGTCATCTCCATCCCGGGTCAAATATGATTGACTCTCCTTCCCAGACTCCTGGGAATCTTTTCCTCTTGTCAGCAACTGTCAAAATATGACAACTTCACTCTGTACTTGAAGGAATGTGACACTTAAGAGTCTGTGATGTCACCTCCTCAGAGAAACTTTAATTCTAACCAAAAGGAGGGAATGCTATACTCCTTCGAGAATGTGATAGTCTGAGCTCACCGTGTCAGAGTCCCGGTTTCAAGTGCATCCGGTAGGAAGCTCTAAATTAGAGAGTCCTGCGGTTAGGAGAGAGAGACCCAAACTTAACGGTTCTTCTATACTTTCGTTAACTCTGGACCTTTCCAATATTGGCTGTTTTGTTTGCTCTTTAATATTTAAACTTAATTTCTAGTCTGACCACAAGATGGCATCACTCTCCAACAGTTAACCTACACCAGGTAGGGTCTGAGGTGCAGAGATGCCCAGCAGGCAAACAAAACTAACAAAAAGCAAAGTAAAATTAAAAAACCAAAACAGCAAAGGCCTCTTTTTAATCGTCATCATCTTAAACTGTATTTTAAACTTTATTATTAAAAATTGCGAAACAAAGAAAGAAAAGCAGAAATTAACCAGACCTAAAGAGTATACAACTCAATGAGCTGCTTTCTGTACATTATCATAACCAATCAAGACAACAATCTGAGGAGGGAATCCACTGGAAATTTTATGATTTCACTATTTTTAAAATAAATTTTAAAGACTTTTTAAAAATTTTAAATTTTGATCACCAAAGATGAAAAATACGTAACAGAGTTAAACTATTTGTTACCTCATACTGCATAAATGCGAGCCCTATACTATTTATATGCCATACTATTTAGCCTTTTGTTCTCCCTTGTACATATTATATTGTACCCACAAGCACATTTGTTTACGTGGATCATTCCTCATTGGCTGAATTGCTCATATAAGAGAGAATATGCAGGATTTTTCTGTATATATTTTGCCAAAAAAACCGATACATTAAATGAGCAGGCTATTCAAAAATGAACTTCAGAAATAACGGAAAAATATGAGCAATTCTGTTCTAATTCCAATTCTAGTTAAATATTAAATATGAAGCGATCACTTTCCAGAGAAAAATCGCACAGCAAGCCATTTTCATGGAAAACTTTCACTCTTTTTATTTCAGGATATCTAGGAAGAAACAATGACGGCTTTTCCTCTCGAAAAATTTTCTCACGTTTGAGGTGAGCTCGCACTTTTTAGAGGTGAGAATAAGGTAGGGGCGTCTAGAGATGGTCCAAAGGGCTGAATTTCTCTTATGGATTTCCAGCTGGCAGCATTTACTGGATCAGAACACAGATATGCAAAAGGCACCTGTATATGGGTTTGTGCACATGTACCCAAATTTGTATGCACACAAATGAACACGAGCCCACAGACTTCCAACAATCTAGTGCACTGCACTGTGCTTCACTTCCCACAGCTGGACCCAAGAGAGGCCCTCCATCTCCTCTTCACCAGCAAAAACCTCCACAGCCAGCTCTGCTGTGTCTCCTGGTCACGTATCTTTTCTCTACAGACACATTTGATTAAAGGTACCAGGTCAGCCTCCACACCTTCACTGGTAAATGTCAGAGAAGCCAGCTTCTCCCACACAAGAGAAAATCTGTATCTTCGTTACATACCATGCTACTCTAGGAGAGGTGGTTTCATACCCAGGAAAGGTATCCTGAGGGCGGCGCATGCTGGCAAGTTTGATAGTTTGTTATAGACAGCACACATTTTCCATTCTTCAAAGCATAATGAACCAAAGTGATAATATTTGATAAAAAATATAGATTCAGGATTTTTCTTTCTTTTCTTCTTTCTTCTCCTTTTTATTCCCTCACACCCAAAACTTCTCTTAAGATCTCTTCCTCACGTAAAAGCTGTTTGCATTTGCTGTGAGTCTGGCTCCAGGTTCCAGGACGAAGCACGAGCTCCCCCTACTGACACGCTTGCAGAAAGACAGGATCTATCAAGCTCCACCAGAGATTTTTCTCCTGAGTTTGGTCCAACTAGTAGAAAATTATTTAAACACATGCACACTTGAAATTTCTTGTGTTTTGAAGGATGATTCGATTTTAACTTCTGGAGAAATATTTTAGCCAGAGTATTAACGCAAATACATGTGATGGTGTGATCAGCTTTCTATTCTAACTTGCTCAGGTTGTATGTTGAGTGACCTATTCAACTGCTTTTGATAAAGTACTCTGGTGGTTTGAGTGAGAGTGGAAGCCAGAGGCTCATGTATTTGAATGTTTGGCTCCCAGTTGTGTGGACTGTTTAGGAAAGGATTGGGAGATCTGGCCTTGTTGGAGAAATTTTTGTGTCACTAGGATGGATTTTAAAGCCTGTGCCAGGCTCAATCATTCTCTCTCTCTCTCTCTCTCTCTCTCTCTCTCTCTCTCTCTCTCTCTCTCTCTCTCTCTCTCTCTCTCTCTCTCTCTCCCTCCCTCCCTCCCTCCCTCCCTCCCTCCCTCCCTCCCTCCCTCCCTCCCTTCTTCTCTACCTTCCCCTTCTGCATGCTTATGGACTACATGTAAACTCTCAGCTTACACGCCTGCCTGCCGTCCTGTTCCTCACCATGATAGTTGTGGATTGCTGCTGCTCTGAATCTGTACTGAGTAAGCAAACCCCCAGTTACATGCTTTCTCTTATAAGGTGCTTTGGTCATGGTGGAACAAGAGCTCAGTAGCTAAGACATGCCCTAACTCTTTAAGATTCAACACTATAGAGATACAGTAAGAAAGAGTTTTGTGGTCTAGATTCCCATGCCAAGAAAATAAACTATTCAGAGAAGACAGGAAGAGTTGTAAATGGAGGCTTCTGGGGATCCAGATGGGGCTCTGGTTCTAAGATCTATGTACCTGGGGGATGCTGGTGTTTAGGTGCACTTCCCTTTGCCTGTAGGATCCAACCTCTCATCACTATTACCCAGAACATTTAGAATCTGTGGTGGCTTGTATATGCTTGCCCCAGGGAGTGGCACTATTTGGAGATGTGGCCTTGTTAGAGGAAGTGTGCCACTGTGGGGGTGGGCTTTGAGAGGCCTTCTTCCTAGCTACCTGGAAGTCACTCTTTTCCTGTTCACCTTTGGAATAAGATGTAGAACTCTCAGCTCTTCCAGCACCATGCCTACCCAGACACTGCCATGCTTCCTGCCTTGATGATAATGGACTGAACCTCTGAACCTGTAAGCCAGCCCCAATTAAATGTCCTGAATAAGAGTTGCCTTGGTCAGGGTGTCTGTTCACAGCAATGTAAACCCTGACTAAGACAGAATAAAAATTTTAAATTTGAATTTTGAATCAGTAAAGTCTTCCTCTTGTCAATTCTGTACTCCCAGTACTTCATATGCAATTAAACCACACTTGATCACTTTAAAATAATCATTAGTACTTCTACTTTCTCAAACAAACAAACAAACAAACAAACAAAAAAACCACCTAGCAATGACTGATTTCCAGTACCAGGTATGACTTTTATCTTGTAAATTACCAGGAGTTATTGAGGTTTCCGGTCTTAGAGGAGAGCATATACAGCCCTTATATATCAGACTACCATAACTCTAATCTGTGAAGCCACAGTCAATTGTAGTTCTCACCCTTCTCTAATATTACTTTTTCAGGAGTCGGAAACTCATATTGAAAAAATACAGCTGGTCAAAATACAGAGATGAGCTGATCATAGGGTGCCCAACCCCAATTGATGTGTGTGCAACACATATTCTGTATCTAGGGCTCAGGAGACATCACAGAAGAAAGGGTGGAAAAACTGTGTGAGACTGTGTCTTCTAAAGATAACAGGGAAGCTGCACCATGATAACCCAGCAACGTGGCCACGTAAATAAGACCTGGACAATGACATCATCAAGAGACATGCTCACATGGGAGATCTACCTTTACACAAAGAACTAAAGGCAACTAATGACTTCTGAGAGAGGAAGGATTTGTCTCCCCAGGCATGAGCTCCCTAATTCACTTTCCAATACCAGGTAGTTAGCCCTCAAATCATATATATGGAAACAACAACAGACTCAATCGGTTGTAGTTGTATAGTTATGTACCTATATAATTAATAGTAACAAGAACAACATTAATAATAGGCCTTGAATTGGACAGGGAGGGAAGGGGAAGACATGGGGCATGTTGAAAGGAAGAAAGGGTAAAATTATGCAATTATATTTTAATTAAATTTAAGAAAAAAATCAGAGGAAGGAAAATGATGGGAAGGAGTGATTAGTCATGACCTGCTTTCATCGAGATTAGTTTAGAGGGAAAAATATCAGCAGGAATGTTTTGACCCTCACAAAATGTGCTGTCCTGTGTGTTCAGTCCCATTAAAACTGTAACATCAGTCGAGTCAAAGAAAGACAGTACCATTTAGAAGTCAATTACTAGGCTGTGTGTTCCAGCATGAAATTGATGCAAAACTCATTAGATTAAAACAAAGTGTTCTGCCATTTCATAAAAACAAACAAACAAACAAACAAACAAACACCTCAATCCAGACCCTCAAGAGTTCAGAATGAGCATTCACAGGTAGTGGCGAACTGCCAGCAGGAACAGCTAGGAACAGGCCAGGAACCAAAATATGACACAGGAGGGATATGTAACATGGAAAGATCTTGAGACTGGCAGAGGAATTATAGATAAGGTGTCAAATATACATGGTTTCACTTTTATTTTCCTGATACCTTTGGTATTGGAGTTTAAATTCTGGGATACAACTAACAGGAATACATGGATTTCGAAGCTGAATGGCTTGCATTCCACATTCTTGAATTTGGGGATAGTAAGATTCTTTCAGAATAACCTTACAATCCAGATGGTGCCATACTGGTAGGATACAGAAGGGCAATGGTTTAGAGGAAGTCTAAGGAAGTCTGACAGACTGTGGCTCAAGAAATGATGGGTGAGAAAGAGCTGGTGAACAAGGAAGTGGGAAATGAGACTGTAGAAAGTCAGCCCTTTAAAGCCTGAGATGATGACAGGACACCCAGCTGTCTGTCATGGAAGCCAGTATAAAATTAAACAGATACTTCATCTACTGGCATTTTGAGGACACTGAAACAGGATCAGGCAGCACAAAGGACTGGGGACTACTTAAAGGAGTCTACAGGTGAGCTTAAGGAATACCACTGACCATGGACAATGATATTCTTCTGCCAAACTGAAGGTTCATGGGCCATCCTGCACACAGGTATGTCTTGAGAAGTACAACCCCCTGGGTAAACAACACCGTCCTGCTATGAAGCTTCATCTTTATATGTATCTAGAATACTGATGGGGCTACTGTATAGTGCCAGGAAAAGATGGCTTTGTGCATCTCATCTTGACTCCACATTCAGTAATGTTATGTGTTATGTTGTTGACCAAACTAAGCCACAAGGAGTGCATTTGCACCCTGGAAATTGGAAGAAGCTACAAACAGAAGATCCTGCTTCACCTGGAAAGCTGATTGTTCAACACAGATCCTCAGCATATTATCATACATGCCACATGCATGTATGTGTGCAAGCATGTGTATATAGTCACCAGAGAATCTTAAGGAAAAAGAGGTGAAGTTACTTTTTATTAACTATTCTCTTCCATATCACACTCTGCAATGTCCACAGATACCCATGAGCACATCCCATTATCATAGTCAGAAAGGAGAATTTCAGAGCAGGATGAAACCTGTTATTTTAAAAAGAAAAAAAAAGTCACCATTCTTCTGGCACATCTGAGTCAAGAAGAGTAAGTTTTAACCCTGCTATGCTTAATAAGGAGAAAAAAAATCCCTTCTGGGTCATTACTGGAAATGTCAGCTGCTGCAGTCTGTCATCTTACGGTTGACGGAGCATACACATTCCATTCAAGTCACTGGGCTTGACTCTCAGCTCACACCCCTTACTGTGTGGCCCTTTCAGTCTCTAAGTGTCCTTTGCCTTATCTGTAAAACAGAGACAACCTATCCCTTCCCACCAGGGCAATGGAGGACAATAGAATGACAGAAATGTCATTGTTTATTAAGCCATCATCAGCTTAATAAAAATGGCTATAAATAGATATCGGCCTGGTTGTTTACAGCAGTCACTCTTGGTCATTCACCTTTGATGAGTTAGAGAAAACCCACTGGGGCCAGGTGATGAGAGAATTAGAGTCTTCCTCGTGTGGTTTAGAAACAGCTTATGAGCTTGCCATTGCTCTAGGGTGGTCCTTAAGTAGGGTAGGAGCAGAGAGCCTCGCTGCAGAATCCAGTAGGATCTACAAGGCATGATGAAGTCTGTGTCTCACACTCTCTAAAAATAAACTTCCAAAGCCAGATTTTTCAAAGGATCTCTCTAAAAGCAAAAACAAAAGGCCCTAGAACAGGCCTGCTTCTCCACACACTTCCTTGGGTGGAAGACCTCGGTTTGCTAAGTGATAGAAAAGAGGTAGCCACCACCGAAGGGATGGTGGACACAGAATAAGACTGTACTCCTCACGGGCCTCCCTCAAGAAACAGAAAGGGAAGTAAAATACACACACACACACACACACACACACACACACACACACACACACGGGAACAGGAGCATGAAAGGCCTTTTTCATTCCCAATTAAGTGTGGCATGAAAGAATGTAATCCGTGCGAAAAAGAACACTGCTGCTCCTGGCAGCAGTGAATGCCGAGCGCCGTTTTAATATTTGCTGTCTGCCATTAGGAAGAAAGAGCCCGGATAATTGCCCAAATTTCATAACCTTTAATTATATACATCCCCGAGGACAAATTAAAGAATGTGCCAATAATACCTGAGATTCAGGTTAGAGTTCTGGAAACTTTCAGATGCCTGCCTTGTAGGGGTAGAGGAATTTTCTTAGATATTTTTCACACCTTATCCGGGAGGGGAGAAAGCTAGAAAGTAGGGGGAGGAGTTAAGGGTTCTGATGGGGCTCTTATTTCACTTGTATCCACGGACCTCTTTTCTTCCCTCTTCCATGGGCACCCAGCTGTGAGGGACCTCGAGGGAAAGATTCCAAGCAGTCACAGTTAAGATTTATTTTACAGGATCAAAGTGGCCCAGTCTTCACATTCTTGTCAGAACCCTTTGAAGATGTGGCATGGTACTCCTGGGGCTGGCCTCCTTTAGCAGAGCTTTCTAGAGGAGCCTGATAAGGCATCGATGCTTGGACTGATGTAACAGGAGGAAGGGATAAGGTTGAAATGAAAGCAGGGGCCATGATGTGTATGAGCTTCCAAAGGACCAAGAGAATAGCACATACCAGAGTCAGACTGCAGGAAGCCATGCTCTGTTGCGTGGTCACAGTCAACTGACTGACACAAGTGGCATTTTGAACCTCAGATCTAAGGGCGGCAGTGCCTCAATGTGTCCTGTAAGCACCAAGGGTGCCTTTGTCAAACTAGGGAACTGGAAAATGAGGTTGGGAAAAGTGGTTAGAATGTTAGCTGAATCCCTAAGCAGAGCTTCCCCATTGGCACGCACACTAACACACATGCCACTTGCTGTTATTTAGTTCCATCCTGTACTCGTAAGTATTTATAAATGCTGGCCTTTGTGCATTGCTGGTTGAAACATAAGGTTTACTGGAGAAGCTAGACTCAAGGTGCCTGAAGTGTATTAGAAAACATGAGTCCACACCATCAAAACTCTACGTAAGTCAAAGTGTAGATAAATAAATAAATTTGTGGACCCCACAAATTACTGGTCAGTATTCCACACATTCCTTGAGATCGAGGAAAATAATCTTGTTTTTCAGTCCATCTTCATCAATACATTAGTCAGAGAAACATAACTTACATTATATAGATAGAGATAGAGGTAGAGATAGATAGATGATATATGCAGATAGATAGATAGATAGATAGATAGATAGATGATAGATACATACATACATACATACATACATACATACATACATACATATGACAAGATTTATTGTGGGCATTGGTTGAAGCAGCCACAGAAGCTGAGAAGCCCTACAGCCTGTCATCTATAGGATGGTGAGCCAGAAAATCCAGTGGTTTCTTCCAAATGACAGAGTACTGACGTGCTGATGTGAGTCTGACTCTGCGTACAGTAGTTTGAGACCCAGAGACGACAGCATTGAAGGGCAAGGGGAAGTAGATGTGAGCAGGGGCAGGAGAGTCCTCCTTTTTCAGATATTTTTGATCCAAGATATTGATTGATGTCCATTTACATAAGTGAAGGTAGCTTTCTTTATCCAGTTTACTGACTCAAAAGAAATTTTCTCCTACTATTCAAAGCTGCTTAATTTCAGGGCAGAATGAGTTTTCCTTACAGATGAAGCATAGTGAAGGGAACGTGCAGGTTTTAGTGTCAAGCTTTAAAAATGCCCTGTCTAGATATTGTAGTCAGCACTGACATTTCTCCAAGGAGTCTTCAAAATATTCCAAACACTTGACAAGACTTTCTTCTCTTATAAATAATGAAAATCCAAGATACATAAAGTTAAAGTTCAAGTTGAGAATTCATTCACTGCCGAATTTCATACCTTGCCCTCTAAAATGCTCTCAAACATGAATATAGACTGAAAGGATGTCTTTATTTGTTCTTCTGTAACAAAATATATGAGACCTGGTAATTTGTAAAGAATGTGAATTTATTTCTGAGCATTCTGAAGACTGGAAAATCCAAGGTCAAGTTGCCAGCAGGTGTCTTATAAAGCTTTGTCCTTCACAGATGGCACTATCACAGTGTTCTCACACAGTGTAACAGACAGATATGGCTGAAAGAAAAGAATATTGTGGCACACAACAGAAGAGTGAGAGAGACCAAATTCATTCCTCCACTCCCTTCCCAACCTGTGAATCCTCCATTAGATGCCTTAATGCTTCTATCCACAGACTCACATTTTCAGGTTTTTGTATTTATCATTAAGTTTCAGATGGGAGGCAGACTCAGGTGATAGTAAAGCAGAGGGTTAGACTAGGTACATGGATATTTCTCTGTATTTACCATAAAAAACAAGGGATAGCCAACTTAAGGAAATTTTACAATTTTTACTTTTCTGTGTAGACTAGTAAAGATGAAAGTGTTGGAGATTTTTAGTCAGCAAATATGTTTAGATTTTAATGTACACTAAACATTAAAAGAGGCAATGACTACAAAGGTTAGAAAAGTGCATGACTTATGACTGTTGCTATTGACAAGAACAAATCCTGTTTCCATCCCATCCTCATTCTGAGAACACTTGTGAGATATCTAATTTATATAGATCTGGAATGAAATAATGGAAAAATCATGACACAACGATCTCTAAGCTTTTAATTTTATGCTCTCTTTTGGCAAGAAATAAGACAATAGTCATTTTTTATGACCAGAAAATCATTGCCCAGTTCAGAAAGAAGCTCAAAAACAGAAGTTCCAAAAGTGTCTCCTATTCTACAGCACATTTAAATGGCTGAGTGTGGTGGTTTGAATATGCTTGGTCCAGGGAATGGCACTGTTAGGTGTGGCTTTGTTGTGGATTAGGTTTTTCCATGTTGGAGGAAGTGTGTCACTGTGGGGATGGACTTTGAGAGTCCCCCTTCTAGCTGCCTAAAGAAAGTCTTCTCCTGGCTGCCTTCCAAATCAAGATGCAGAACTCTCAGCTCCTTCTCCAGCACCATGCTTGCCTGGACAATGCCATACTTCCTGCCTTAATGATAATGGACTGAACCTCTGACTCTAAGCTAGTTCCAATTAAATGCTGTCCTCTGTAAGAGTTGTCTTGGTCATGATGTCTCTTTCCAGCAATGGAAAGCCTAACTAAGATGCCAAGTATGGCTAAAGCACATATGTAGTGGTGTTCAGGATATACAGTGGTCGTCTTGCTCAGCTTATATAACAGAGACCAAAACTTGGGAAGGCTTAGGTAGCTGAAAGGTTTAGCAGAATGAACCAGAACCAAACAAGTCACAGAAGAAAATAACTATAAAAGTGCTACAATGATTTTCACTGTTATTTGACTAAATGTTAAGCTGCACAAATCAGAGGAGAGTCGTGAGACCAGGCTTGAATATAGTGACATGGGAATGAGCTGGAGAGAATCACAAATTAATCCATTAATCTGGCTTAAACATAGCTGAGAAAAACTTTGACAAAGTAGATGCCAATAGTCTTCAGTGACAATGCCATATTGGCTGCTTGCTAATGTCCATACCATGGCAGACTCAGTATCACGAAATTCCCACTCAGTTTCCCACAGGGAAAGGTGAGAGTTCAGTGGGTGAACACAGGGCTTTCCTGGGCGTGCAGGATGCTGCTGGGAGGCTCACTGTTTTCTTACCTACTACAAATGGTGATGGGCACAGGTGAGCGGTTGTGAGAGAAGAGAACATAATCACTCAATTCAGTACTGATTAATCCAGACCACTCAAAGCAACCTACAGATTCAATGCAACACTATCAAAATTCCAGTAGCATCTTCACAACATTAGAAAAAAATTCCTGAAACTTAAAGTCTGTAAGAAACAAGAAAGACAAAGAACAGCCCACTTAATTTTGTGTAAAAAAAAAATTCTATTACAAAGCCATAGCTTATCAAGACATATGGCACTGGCAGAAAAAAAGACACATAGATTTGTAAAACAAAGCGTAGTTCAGAAGAAAACCATGACCAGATAATCTTTAACAAAGATGCCAAGAGTATCCCATGGGAAAGAATAGTCTATTTAATAAACATTGTATATCTAGAAAAATTGTATATCTACAAGAAATATATTGAATTTGATCGTCATTTTTACAGCTTGTACACGAACAATTTAAAGGGAATAAACTACTTAAACATAAGACTGAACATCCTTAAAAACTTATATAAGAAGAAAATATGAGGAAAATCCTCTGAGAAGCCAGTATTGACAATGACTATTTTAAAGGGAAACATGGTATCATAAGCATAGTCAACACAGGTAGAGGTGGGAAGTTCTCACTACATCAAACTAGGATGCTTCAAGACAGCAAAGGAAGCAGGTAGCAGTGTGAAGAGTCAGCCCAGACAATGGGAAAAAGTAATTGCAAGCCATGTAATTGACAATTGATCAATGCCAAAAATAAATAAGGAACTCTCAGAATTGAATGGCAGAAACAAATACAACTTTAAAGTGGACTGAGAATATAAGTAGATATTTTGTTTGAAGGAGACGTAAACATGCCAAAGAAGAACAAAGTTCCATCTAACACCTGAAAAATATAGCTAAAACCACAAAAACACATAATTTCAACCAAGTATGACTGTTTGATTTTTTTTTTTATTAGTAACAAGGGTCATTGAAGTTGTAGAGAAAACAGAGAAGTTGTACAATGTTTGTGAAAAATCAGTCTGATGCAGTCAGCATACATAGAAATTCGGAGGTTCCTCAAAAAACTAAAGATAGAATTTTTATGTGATGTATCAATCTTATCCAGATTTATATTTAAAGGAAAGAAATCAGTTTTATCTATGTGTTAAGAAGTTATCTGTCCCCTCTCCTCTCACATTTATTGCAGAATTGTCTGTAAGACAGAAACACCTAAATGTCTACTGACAGATGAATGAAAGAAAAGTATGATGTATGTACTTACACACAGACACACACATACACACACAAACACACACAAACACAGGGGGGCATGGTTACAACCTAGTCATGAAGAGGATTTGAAAAGCATTATGCTAAGTAAAAGAAATTAAGCAACCAGGCACAAAGCATGTACTTATGATCTCTCTTATGTGTTGAGTCTAAATGTAAATTGAGCTCATAAAAAAGAGAACACAGTGACAATTACTATGGTCTAGAACAATGGTTCTCAACCTGGATTCAAAAGACCCTTCACAGGGTTCACCTATCAGATATCCTCTATATTAGAAATTTACATTATATTTTTATAAGAAAAAAACCCTCAGAAACAAGTCAGGCAGTGGTAGAGTGGTAGCATGCTCCTTTAATTTCAGCATTCTGGAGGCAGAGGCAGGCAAATCTCTTTGAGTTTGGAGCTAGCCAAATAGGACAGCCATGATTATACACAGAAACCCTGTTTAAAAACAAACCAAGCAAGCAAGCAAACAAAAAACCTTTATGAAAAGTGATCAAACAGAAGATAGAGCAACAGAAATCTGCTGAACTTAGGCACAAGAAAAATAAAGAACAAAGATACAAAGGGCAGAAACAATGTAGTCTCAGTAACCATGGGGTAATACACAAAACCCATAAGAAGGTTTAACAATGATATACAAACAGGACAATAAAGGAACAACAAAACACTGGACATTGATTTCCTAAGAAGATATTCAAATTATTCAAATGGATAGTAAACACAAACAAAAGATGTTCTGAGTCATTCATCAAAGAATGCAGATGAGGTTATAATGAGTTACCACCACATGTGCACTACACAGTACATCTAGTGAAAACCTAAGACTAATCGGACCATGTCTGGGCTAAGACATAGAGAGACTTGAATGCTAGCACATTGATAAGAGGAATGCTGGATGGAATGACTAGACTAGGACTTGAAACTTGATAGTGTTTCCTGTGTAAGTACAACCTCTCCATGAGAAATGCTCACATGAAAGTCTGAGCACAAACAGAGACAACATACAAACGCCTCATGAGCTTAATGGCTAACTCTTCGTAGTATAGCCACATAACAGAGTATTAGCAAGTGAAAGAAATTAACTACTAAGATTTCAAAATGGATAAATCTAAATATATAATACTCAGATAAAACACAACAATGTTATGTAATTCTATTTGTAAGAAACAAAAGTTTAGACACATAAAATAGTTTAGTGTTTGGGACATAGGAAAAAGTGAGTCTGTGAAAAGGCATGTAGAAAACACTAAGGATGATTTAAAAAAAAAAACCTTTGTTTTTCTTGTTCTGAAATAACCACAGCTCTTGAACCTCATTAATCTGTATGGATAATTTTAGAACATGTTGTATATAATTTTACCTCCACAAAATGGATAAAAAAACAACAACCATACAGAAATTTTGTCTATGAATACAGTAAGCAACTCAGTTGCTAGAGACTTTGAAATTCAGTGCAATGGTTTCCACCAGGAACACAAAATGAACATCTGTTAGCATAACTCACTTTGTTTTCTCATTATAAAACTAAGATCAAACAAATGCCTCTTACCTAGAATTGCTTGCAGGATAGATAGATAGATAGATAGATAGATAGATAGATAGACAGATAGATAGACAGAAATGAATGAATGAGTGAGTGAGTGAGTGAATGAGAGAGAGTGTGTGTGTGAGGAGGAGGGACAGGGAAAGAGGTAGGTAGGGAGGGAGAACTTAAACTAAATCCTAGCAGACATCATAAATTTAATAAAGGTTAGCTATAGTTATCATTGTTGCAGTCAATGATCAGGAACTATACTAAACATTTAGAGGAAATAACTGATAAGCAGTATACATACCTCATGGGAAACTTTGGTGTACACCAAAATCACTATCAAGCAACTCTCTTCAGTCTACAAAGAGTTGTTCTAGAATGCCCATGAGATTGATCTTTCGAAGTATAGAAGCTCCCCAATATAGCTAAGCCATTTAATGCAGCATTCATCTGTAACTAGAGACCAGTGATGATAGTGACTAAAAGGCAGAAGGAATTAATGGACGTCAAGTAATAACAAGAAGTCTTCCTTCTCATTCCCTAGAGAAAAATGTCCTTTTCCTCTCAGGCTTAAATGATTGCTTCCCTGTCAATCATCTTCAACATATTTTTACTGCTCTGTGCTATTCCAGTTTTAAGGATATTAACTGTAATCCTCACACCTCCTTCTTGGTCACCAGGCAGAATCAAATTCCTGTGGAGCAGATGTTCTTTTCCCAGTAGGCTAGGTTCTTTCAGTGTTTAAAGATATTTTTTTCTTATTTTCTTATGCAAGTCTATTATTTTTTCCTCTTTCTTTTTTCTCACCCAAAGGATCTGGTAATAAACACATCAAAGCTGGCTCAGTGCCAGTTTCTCCAGGTGGGGCTTGGCCGATTTTCTTGGATTTAGACAACTATTCTTTCTTTCTCCCTAGGCTATTCCTGCAAACTGCCAAACTTGCAGGTCCATAAGTGATGATATTTTATTTCAATTCTTATATTTTTATTACATTTATTTATCTGTTTATCTATTCATTGTCAATGTTACTTTGGATGTACACATGTACACACCACAGGACATGTGGGTAGCTTTCAGAAGTTGGCTCTCTTATCCCACCTGGTCTTTAGGCCTGGTACCAAGTGCCTTTACCTACTGAGTGATCTTACTGGTCAATAGTTTCAAATCTTAAGGCAGTTCTTCCACTCAACCCCAAGTAGGCTTTACACATTGCCAGAATACATACACAGAACCATGATCCCCATTTCAGTAGTCCCCTTTCTCACTAGGATTTGTCAAGGTAATAAGCCCCAATCTAAATCCTACTGGTCACTAGTGAAACTCTTAAGTTTCTGTTACTAATAAAGCACCTCTTCAAAAATGTATCCCCCTTCTCCTCAACTTCACGTAAAACTCCCTCTATATGCCCTTTATAGTCTATATTCTAAATATAATTTACGATAGTTAAAATTCAGCTTTAGTGGAATAAAAAGCTGTAGTACCTGTTTTCATAATGTCAACATTTTGTATCTGACTTGGCTTCTTTGCTCTTCCTCTCTGTCTTCTGCAGAAACTATTAGGGACAAGTCACCACACTGGCAGAATGAGATAAATTAGGAAGGCTTTATTGGCAATTTGTCAGGAAGCTGTTGCAAGGTAGACTCATGAATTTCCCCCTAAGCCTCCACTTTCCATTCACCACTCACACTACAGTGATAATGCTTTGTAACTACTTAATGGCGCCCATCCTTCACTCTCCTGTGACATTGACTACAGTTAATTGGCTCTTACAGCATCCCCCATAGGGTAAGCAAGTGTTGTTACCACTGTCCACAATTTGCCAATAATTGAGACACAGAGCGGTCAAGTGTCTCTCAGAAGACCATAGAGAATGTCATTCAGACAATTTCTTCAATGTTATCTGTCCTAATCACTGGGCTTCCCTGCAGCTCTTGACTTCTGAGTGAATATCAGCTAATCAGAGCATCTCTGGGAGACCAGAAATTGAAAATTTGAAGAATGGATACTCTTTTCAGATCCTAGCCACTGTCTCTTTATGGAAAACACAGGGGTTAAAATTGAGCTCTTATTGTTTTGATTTTTAAAATTTATGGTCTTTCGCAGGTGAATGTTTCCAAAAGGACATAATTCATCATTCTTCACTGACACTTTATCAGAAAAAAATCTCACCAGCCACTGGAAGGCAACATTTTATAGTAGCTACAAGAGGTAATTTATACTAGCAGAACCTAGGATGAAGACTTAGCTGTCTTCTGGCCTCTACCCAGCCAAATATAATCCACCAGCAGACTTTTGGCCATTCTAAATCACCGTTTTTAAGCATTAAGTTTTCTGGTAGCTGTTTGTTTTATAGGGACTTTATCGGGATTTCAGTCATTGAGTAAAACCAAATTTGATTTCCTTCATAATACTTGGAAACAAACAGTCTTCAATCATAAAGTTTAAACAGACTTATCAAAATCTGCTTAGATACCAGGCATTGTGGTATAGAGTAAGTTATACGCACAATTTTTGTCCTTGTAAATCTTAAATTCAAGATTTTTCTTTATTTAATATATTTACAGATTGAATCCTCCAAAAGATAGGTCCACATTTAACTTCCTAGAAAACCTGTGGATGTTACCTAATTTGAAAAGAGGGTATTTTGCAAAACATAACAAAGTTAAAAATTTTAAGATAAAATCATCATAAATTTCCTAGGGAGACCTAAATCAAATAACAAAAGCCTTTAGAAGAGATAAGGGATAGAAGACGTGGCTAGAAGAGCAGGTGACAATGTCAAGATAATGAGAGTGATACAGCACAATACCTCAGGCTTTCTAGAGATTATCAACAGTCACAAAACTAGTAAACAAACATAAAATAGATTCCCTTCCCAGTATCTCCAGATTTAGGGCTTCTAGCCCAGAGAACTATGGAAGAATAAACTTCTATAGTTTGATCCCACTTTTTTTACACTAACACATTAGAGTATTATGGGAAACAAAAAGCTCGAGACACATTGATCTTAGAAGATAAACACAAATAATGTTTACCTTCAACCCATGGTTAGTGGGCATGTTCAGGTTACTTCTTCAAAATCTAACCTTCCTGTCTCCAAGGCTGAGACATACTGATATCCCATTATTAGTTTGTTAACGCCTCTAAAGACCATTCAACATTCTTGTATGAAGAACAACAAAATAGGAAGCAAGTACAATTTCAAACAAAAAAATTTTAAATGCATGTATTTTCATCATATGCATATAGATAATAGTGTGAATTATGTAATAATAATAGATACAATTAGCCAAACTCTATCATACATTTTTCAAGAGAAAGGTAGAGATTAGACAGGTGTGGTGGGATATGCCTAAATTCCTAGGGTGAGGCAGGAGGATCATGAATTTGAGGATAGCCTAGAATTACACAGTAAGATCTTAATTCAGTCAACAATAATACAAATAATCAGAATTTAGATTTCTGCCTCAATTTATGGCTTAGATGAAATAAGATAAGTGCTCTAAAAATACTACTAAGGAGATGCTATGGACAAATGATGAAAATTTCACCTGTCTCAGGAAAAGTAGTTGAAACAAAACCTAAATCCCTATAGAAGAGAGGTGACCAATATGTACATAAATATCTTCTCACTGTTCTTTAAGAAAATGTGGCCGGGTGGTGGTGGTGCATGCCTTTAATCCCAGCACTTGGGAGGCAGAGACAGGCAGATTTCTGAGTTCAAGGCCAGCCTGGGCTATACTGAGAAACCCTGTCTCAAAAAACCAACAAAACAAAACAAAACAAAACAAAACAAAAACAAAACAAAAAAAACAAAAAAAAACCCACAAAAAACAAAAAAAAAGACTTTGAACTTTTAAATGTTGAAACTCTTAATGACTGAAGTTTAAAAGTTTTATATTGTGATATGGACATTAATATGAAATTGTGGGTATGAACAACAAAGGAAAGCTTATGGCTTAAAAGTGATGTGATTCCACCTCTGAGGTCAAGGAACCCCATGGAAGAGAAGGTAGACAGCTTATAAGAGCCAGATGGGATGGAAGACTCCAAGAAAACAAAAATCATATGAGCTCATATGAGCTCACAGAGACTGAGGCAGCAGGCACAGGGCCTGCATGGGTCTACACCAGGCCATCTGTGTATGTAATATAGCTATTAGCTTAGTGTTTTTATGGGACTCCTGAGTGTATGAATGAGTGGGTCTCTGTGTCTTCTCTTGGGGCTTTTTTCTTCCTGCTGGGTTACCGTGTCCAAATCTATACAGAGAAACCCTGTCTCGAAAACCAAAAAAAAAAAAAAAAGAAAATGTTAGTAGTCTTCAGTTAATAAAACGTCTATCAAAGGATATTTATATATTATCTTACACATTTTACAAAGTAGGTACAATTTCAGCAAGAAAGGAAAAATGACTTACCCACAAACAGAGGAGCAAAAGCACGAGTGCCATGTTGAAATCATGAATGCTAAGTCCTGGTCCTTTGTACTACCCAAACCACAGCTTCAGGGAGGAAATAATGGTCCCTCAAAGTAGGAGAGTGTAATGTCTGGGATTTTTACTGGAGAATGGGCAGGATTTTCCATGAAGTGTGTGTTTGTCGAACATAGATTATAAAAGAATTTCTGCATTGTTCTGTCCTCTGATTTAGATGAAGTTAAAAGGTCAGAAGGACCTGCTAAGGAAGTGTTTACAACTTCAAGATTGTGGTGGTTTAAATATACTTGGCCCATGGGAAGTAGCACTGTTAGGAGGTGTTCTTGTTGGAATAGCTGTGGCCTTGTTGGAGGAAGTGTGTCACTGTGTAGGCAAGCTTTGTGGTCTCCTAGTGCTCATCCTCCACCCAGTGTAGAAGAGACCCTCCTTCTGGTTGCCTTTGGATCAAGATGTAGACCTCTCAGCTCCTTCTCCAGCACCATATCTGCATGCATGGTGCCATGCTTCTCACTATTTATGATAATGGTGAACCTCTGAAACTGTAAGCCAGCCCCAATTAAATGTTTGCCTTTAGAAGAGTTGCCTTGGTCATGGTGTCTCTTCATAATAATGAAGCATTAGGATAATAGCTTCATCTTACCTGAAAAGGGCAAGCTTTCATTCTGAAATGTTGTCGAAGGTGATTTATCAGAAAACAAAAAGACCAGAGAGGTACAGTAGCATCTGAGTACATTTGTGTAGGTGGAAAGTTGGCCATTGTGAAGTTGCTTCTGGTTTCTTCTCCAGATCCTCACCTGGAAGTGTTTCAGTGATTAAAATTATAGAAATCCATTAGGACAGCAGAAACAGCAATAGCAGGATCTCTTGTATATTTTAGTTAACCGACCCAGGCATTTGGATGTGTGCGCGTACACACACACACACACACACACACATATACACACACACACACAGACTTTCTATAACTATTTAGAAACACTGATTGGCATGCAGAGATTTGCCATTTCTTCCACAGCCATGTTACTGATAGAGAAAAATAAAATCCTCCTGAAAATTTAAGTTACCAACAATAACAAAAAAATCTAAAAGATGTTAAGGCACAATAGCTATGAAAGGAAGACAACTGAAGGGTAGAGGTGGATGTACTTAAATTAAAAAGCATAATTAATATTTGAATAAGCAGGAGGAGGAGAAGGAGGAGGAGAAGGTTAAAATGGATAGCTTCAATTAAACACTTATACAGATGATCCATTGAACTAAATGGATGATAGAAGAAGAAGAAGAAGAAGAAGAAGAAGAAGAAGAAGAAGA
>NW_021604565.1:27999811-28001968 GCF_004785775.1 Grammomys surdaster
CCCCCCCACACCACACCCCCCCCCCCCCCACCCACCCCCCCCCAGCGGCGGCGGAGGGGGGGGGGGGGAGGGGGAGGAAAAGGGGGAGGGGTACAGGGAGGGGAGGAACTCAAAAGGCAGGAATCTGGAAAAGGAACTGGCAAGAGTGGGGTGTCATGATAGTGCTAAAAGAGAGGTAGAAGAAGGTAGTGAAGAAAAATAAAAAGTAATTAGCAGACATTCTATACATGTATAAAATTATTAAAGAACAAAACTTGTCAATAAAATATATTTTAAAATTAAAATAGTTTTAATTCTCTAAGAAGAATAGCAAAGAATAATAGAGCAGTGAAACCCAGAGAAATTGTTTAAAAAATAAAGCCAGACATAGAACATAGAGGCACACACTTTAGTCCCAGCACTTGGGAAGCAGAGACTCATGGATCTCTTTGAGGTCAAGGCCAGCCTGGTCTGCATAGTGAGCTCCAGAATAATAAAGATAACATAGTGAGGCCCTGTCTAGAAACAAACAAAATAAAACAAAACAAAACAAGACAAAACAAAAACAACAATAAATATAGAATCTATTGTAGATACTGAAAAAATTGCATAGAGTTGAAATTAGAAATGGACTGAATGGCAGAGAAATACAAATATGTTACGAACCTTGAAGTTTCATCCCTACTGGCTAACTTTCTGAGTGCTGAGAGATGCTATGTACGCCACCAGAGGAAAAAAAATAACCATCAACCATATTCAGCTGTGAACTTTGGGAATGACCCAATTACTGGCTTGGTAAGACATTCCCTCTGGTGCAATAGTGGCACGAAGGCCGTGGCAGTCATTAGCCACATTCTGACTGTATTTAAAGCCTACTTCACAAGATGAAACCTACACCTGGCACTGTGATCTGGGTCAACACCTTATGGCTAAACAGGTAATAGGTCTTAGGGGGGAATTGGTTCTATTACTCTGATAAATGGACACAGTATTAATCAAAATCTAATGACTTCTTGTTATACCCATAAAATAGCACATGTTTCAATTCAACTATTGTCAAAGAAGCTTTAATTATTTTCTTTTTTGTTTCTTTGTTTCCATTAGATGCTGATTAATAGGGACTCATGGTATAGAGAATGAGAGACTATAGAATATATAGTTCTCAGTGGGCCCTCTATATCACATCCTCTAAACCTAAGGCTTAGGAATCATTGCCTAAGAGAGGGTGAAAAGGTTCTAAGAGCCAGAAGCAATGGACACAGTGTTTTCCAAACATGATGGGGGAAGTTGTACGTATGAACTCACAGCATTTGTAACAGCACACACAAAACTACAAGCTCAAGCAAGACCAAATCCTCAGATAGAGATGGGGGTGGGGAATGGACACAAAGCCCTCTCCTCAGTTAAGACACTACTGGAAGAAGGAGAGTCAATTTTCTGTAGGAGAGTAGGGCTATGCCTCAGTTGATCATCACACATTCAAAAGTATATGCCAGCATGCCAGCATGAATTGGACTTGATGGATTAGGAACAAAAGTGTATGAGAATATAAATAAGTATGGCAGGATAGATCCAAAAGGAGTTGGGGGAAGAGGGAAAAATTCAACAAATACCCTTTATGAAAATCCCAAAGAATAAATGGAAAATCATTTCATAAAAAACATTTCAGAATAAAATATAGAAATATAATTAAGAGTTAGAATGGGAACTTGAAATGTCCTTATAGATGAAGTCACAGAAGGAAAGAAACATACAACAAAGAAACGTAAGAAAAAATATATCAATAATGACAATGTACTTTAAAAAATCAAGGACCAATCATACAGACGTGAAAATTTTAAAGGAAGGGTGAAGGCAAACTAAAATTTTATACATTTACACCATTTAAAGACTAGTATTAATGTGGTGTTTTATGTCTAGTTAAACTGGCATTAAAACCCAACAGCTAAACAGGGATAACTTCAGGCAGCTCATCACAAAATCTTTCTTTGAAAATACTCATAGGGACATACCCTCTCCTTGAGACATTTTTCTTCCTTTCAGGTAGCCTTGTTCAGCCTCAATATGAGGCTTTCCCCATGTCACATTGCATCTTGTGTTGTCCTGTTTGACTGGCCTCTCTTATAAGTTGCTTTCTTTCTTTCTTTCTTTCTTTCTTTCTTTCTTTCTTTCTTTCTT
>NW_021604565.1:28001978-28027525 GCF_004785775.1 Grammomys surdaster
TCTTTCTTTCTTTCTTTCTTTCTTTCTTTCTTTCTTTCTTTCTTTCTCTTTCTCTCTCTCCCTTCTTTCCTTCCTTCCTTCTTCCCTCCTTCCCTCCTTCCCTCTTCCTCCTCCTTTTCTTTCTTTCTTCCTTTCTTCCTTTCTTTCTTTCTTTCTTTCTTTCTTTCTTTCTTTCTTTCTTTCCTTCCTTCCTTCCTTCCTTCCTTCCTCTGGAGGAGTAGTGAGGGGCAGGGTAGCAGGAGAGGAGGGAGGGGAAACTGTGGTTGGGATGATATGAAAGAAGAATATATTTTCAGTTAAAAAAAGAAAATATTTTGGGAGTATTATGGAAGGCTTTGCAATTAACAGTTCCTGCTGTTCTCACAGAGGATGTGTGTTGGGTTCCTATCACCTATGTTGGAGTTCATGACCACTGCAGTTGTCTGGTTTCCACAGACACACGGCACACACGTGGTTCACAATTACACATATACACAAGTAAACACTCATACACATAAAATAATTAACTAAAATGATTTTAAATTTTTTTTCACTTAAAATGTTTTATAAATATATTTTTATCATTTGCTGTCTCTTCTTTTTCTTCTACTCCTCCAGTGTCCCTCTACCGATCTTCATACTCTTTATCTCTCTTAAACCAAACTAAGCCAAAAAATATCACACACACACACACACACACACACACACACACACACACACACTGAGAGAGAGGGGGAGGAAGAGGGAGAGGGAGATGGAGATGGAGATGGAGAGGGAGAAGGAGAGGAAGAGGGAGAGGGTGACCATTTTGTGTTGGCCAACTCTTCCTGAGCATGTGCTATATATGTTACTACAGAGACACCTGCTCATCCACATTCATTGCTGCTCTGTTCACAATAGCCAGGAATTGAAAACAACCTAGATGTCCATTAACTGATGAACAGATAATGAAAATGTGGTACATTTACACTATAAAATATCATTCCAATGTTAAGAAAACTTGAAGTTATGAAATTTGTAAGTAAATGGATAAAGCTAGGCATAATCATCGTGAGAGAGGTAACCAAGACCCAGAAAGACAAACATCATTGTTCTCCTCTTATATGAGGATGGTAGCTTTTAAGCCTAAACAGATGTGGTTCATTTAGAATATCTACAGAGGTTATGCAACTACTAAAGTTCAATTCAGGAGGAATAGATCTTCCAACAAGGGGAAACAGAATACAGTATTATAAGGGGATAAAGGAAAAATTAGAATAGAGGTATAAAATGGATGAAGAGAGAATACTGGGAGGGATCAATAACACAAGACTTTTTCAAAAGTCATGTGGAAACTTGCTACAGCAGAAGCTTTCTAATATATATGTAAGTCAAATTAAAATGCAGCTAACAAATAGACAATGCCTCAACTAGACATTATATGCTTCTAAATAAACCCCAGTATAAGGAATGAGCTACATTTTTGTATCTTTGTGAATTGTTAGCCAAATGAGTCCTCTAGGCCTTCTCAAATATTACATGCTACTGCCAAAAGAGAAATACTATGGAAAACAGTGTTCTTTTAAAAACAGTCAAAGATTATCTTATAAAGTGTGAAAGCCAACATTTTGATTAAAGAAATTAGCAAAATGTATTACTGATTGGAACTTTGGAATTTAACATTAATGATTGCAAATAAAATTCAAATTCCTGTATTAACTATAAAAATGGAATATATTTATTGGAAGTACTTGAGTGAACATAGTCTGAAAATAAACATTAACACTTTTATATATGAGTTATGACATAATTATGCAAATAAGATATGACAACAGTTTTAATATTATTTGAACAAATGTAGAGGAAATATATTAAAGCAATTATGCTCATAATGTACAATATATCAAGGAATTTTAACAGGAAGGATACATATGTGCCTAAAAGTGGAGTGTATGAAATTTGTAAATTTATAAAACATCCAACAGAGTCAAATAAACACTAGATTGCTAAATAACTCAGATATTTGAGCATAAACACCTCCGAAATTAAGGAACTAGAGATATCAAAATAATTGAAAGGTCCAAGAATCTAGAAGAGGAAAATCAGTAGGTTGTGAGTGAAATATGATACAATTTAGGTAACAGATATGAGATCTCTATTCCAGGATGTAGGAGAGAGTCAGAGAGGGAGGCTGGTGCCATTTACAGACACAGGTGAATACAGGGAAACATAGATGTACAGGAAGTAAGATATATGTGCCAATTACACCCTTCGGTAGGACCAATTGCCACTAAGTTTGTCAAATGGTGCTATATGCAGAAGAGAGTAAGATAGGACATATAACCTCCATTTCCAACCTTCATCTTTTCCTTGTGGGGGGGAACACTGGGGATTGTCAAATGTATGTGCTGGAAAGAGTTGTTTGTAATTAACTACCACAAGCAGTTAAATCCTAGGCACACATACCTTTATTGTCTGTAGAGACTGGAACACTTAAATGGCCTACGATTCAAGAACTCTGACAAGGTGTGGAAAGAGAAATGTGGGTTCATCAAAAGGTTTCTATGTAACACTTTCTTGGTTGCCAAATCCACATTTTCAACCTTTGCTCTAAGGCTTCTTTTTAAACAGTTGTTTCTTATAAATTGAAATTTTTTCAATCTTATTTGTTGTATGTTATATATTTATTTATACAAACATATATATGTTGTGAATGGCCCTGGTATTTTGTACTCTGATGTTAACTCCATTCTCCTGGGAGAGGCTGCAAACAAGAAATGAGTCACATACTCAAGGACTTCCTGTAAACCATCCACTAATGAATAAAATAGCCAATCACTGGGCGAGTAGGAGGCAGGACTTCTGGGTTGGACTGAGGAAGAGGAGAAAGAAGAAAGAGTGAGAGGCTGTTTTGTAACTGGGTGAGCACAAGGACAGGATGTATTGGTAGAGTTTCCCAGTATCATGACGGATCCTTGTAGATCAACCACTGGAGGATTAGATTTAATAGGTTTACAAGATTAGGTTTTAGTTGTTGAGCCCAGAGATTGAGTTACCATTGTTCCTAAACTCTGTGTGGTGTTTTTCTTCTTGTAGCAACTCGACCTAGTTTGAGAGAGAGAGAAGGGTACGGCAGCAAAGTCTGGTTTTTGCACAATGTGCCCCTCAAAGGTCGTGGGGGTTTGAAACAAAGGAATGGCATGGTAGTGATCCACTAGTGAGAATTTAGCAAGCTGGGTAGTGAGATTTTAGAGCTCTGGAACTCCGGTCTGTGCTGGGCCTAGTGTGGGAACATGGCGACTAAGCCGAGCTAGCCAGAAGCGCTCCTTTTGAATACCTCCCGCTACACATACATACATACATACATACATACATACATACATACATACAAACATACATGCATACAAACATACATACTTAGGGGTTTTTTGCTACTTTCTCATCATATTTATCCATCACTATAACCATGTATAAGTCTTCCTTATTATTTATGCATTTTAAATTAAATGGCACACAGTAATCCATGTTCTCTTAAGTAGGTCAATATTTATATGTATCAGAGTTTAATAGTTTTATTACAGAAGCTATATATGATGATATGCACAAATATTATCTGTGTACTGGAAAATGCACACCTTTCTGTTACTCAAACCTCTACAACAACAATTTGGAATATTACTACCCTTTCCATATATATATATATATATATATATATATATATATATATATATATATATTTGTGAATGTGCTATGTACTCATATCTGGATTTTATACAGTGTTGGGAGCCGACTCTGAGCAGAAAGCGGCTATCATCTTTGCAGTCATCTCAAGCCATATACCCTGACAAGAGACTTGTTTTCAACAGCCTACAACAACTGAGCATACTCTGATAAATATGTTTTTCTCACATATCTTGTTTTGTTGTTTAATGCCCCCAGCTGCAAGATGTACATGGTAAAGTGTCTTCAGCTGCATTCCTCTGCGTATGGTTATATGTACCCATGATTTCCTTTCATTAAAGGAGAGACTTGAGGAGAGAATAGACCAGACTCTGTCTCGTCTCTATTCTTCACACCTCTCGTCCCTCTGTCCCCACTCTCTCTCTTGCTAGACCCTGACCCACAGATTGAAGCAGCAGCTCGAGCAGATATAGGGTGACCCCCAAACGTGGGGCGGCTCAGGCGGTTACAATACAGCCTTATTTTTTAGAGTTATCCATATTATTTTATGTGATTATAGGTGTTCCTTTTTATAGATAAGCATTAATCAATGATATGGACATACATACTACATGTATCTCCCTATGTTCAACCATTATTCTGTTAATATTGATACAATGAGTTATTTCCAGTTATCAATTCTTTGATATTGTCTTGAAAAGAGTGGAAAGATTTTTTTTTTTGCTTTTGTCATTTGTTTGTTATTATGTTAGCTGGAATAAATCAGGCATATATAGACAAATTAGGGTTAGGATTAAGGTTAAGTTTCTTCTTTTGGAGATACAATCACTGTTTCTTTTTTATCCCTGACTAAGTTCTTGTTTTGTAATTTCATACATCTTCTGAGATACTTTACCTATTCCACATACCAAACTTTCCCTTGTTTAGAGGATTTGGTCCCTTCTAGACATCTTATCTTCTTTTGCTATTAAAATCTAAATGGCTCATACAACTCAGAAACTAGCAAGAATTTTCTTTATTGACATGCTGCAGGAGACGTCTTGAAATTGGAGCTTATTCAGAGTTAGAAGACCCTAGAGTAAACAAAGGACGAAGATCGTGATGCCCATTTAACTCTGGAATTGCCTCTTCCCTATAGCCTGCTTCATAATGTTGGCTTCCAAGTTATGAGATATATATTCATGAGAAAATAATTTGCATTTATTTTATAATATTGGCTATCTATAGACTAACCCCCTATCCCTGCCATATTAAGATAAGTGATGAACCTAAGTGTTCACTCTTATAAATGAACCCAGTATAATTATCCAAGCCTCCTAAATGGATTACTGATAGAGAAGTCAAACCACCTCAGCTCACCTGTCCACATGTGGAATCTGAAGCAGAGTTTCATTCCTGCCTCTACCAACATCTAGGCATGAAGTAAACCAGACAATATTTTGGACAACTTTGTTGTAAATCCCTTTATCTACAATGATAACACATAGTATGTGTATTTTTATTAGTTCACTGAGAGTTTCATACTATGTGTTTTAATCATATCACTTCCTCCTCCAACTTTTCCTATATCTATCCTCACTTCTCTACCTCCTAAATTTTCTATTCATGATTCTTTTTGCTTGTTTCTAAGTTTTCCATATAGAAGGAACTGATGTAGTGTCAGAGTCAAGATTCAAGCATTCTCAGAGACAGCAGTGTCACAAAATAGAAGTTTTATTGTGGGCATGCCAACTTGTTTTCCATGAGAGTAGGAGAAAAGTGGAGTCTAAGCTACAGCAGGGGAACTTTTATATAGTTCCATCATGGCCTTTGCAAGAAAGCAAAGCTTAATACAAAAGTCGAACTTTTGTGATTAGCATTTAGTACAAACACAGAGTTAAAAGTTTTTAATGTCTTTGTGGTCTACTAGTTTCACAAAGCCTTGTTTCTCAAGTCAGGTCCACCTAAGTTTTCAGAAGGTCTTTGTGATCTATGGGTTTAATAACCAGTCTGTACAATAGGAATATAAATTTCATTTTACCTAACAAATATAAATACAAATATTAAGACTCTGAAAACAAGTCTGGAAGCTGAATAATAGGAAGATTGGGGTCTCTATTACTATTTAATGCATATTAAAATCAACAGTGAAGGTAGAAGTAGAACAGTCAGTGTCTAACAGAACAATAACGGGGTTTTGTTTAATGACTCTCTTTCCTACTATTTTCACCTTGCCATGTAAGATTCGTGAAATCTTGCTTGGTGATGTGTTGCTCACAGTGTGGACAGTCTAGTTCACAGGGTCTTTCTCCAGTGACATTTCCGACACAGGGTGCACCACAATAAGCAGAGTCTGTGAAAGTTCTTTCTATATCTTGCCAAGAATTCAATCTGTTTCAGCATTTTGCAAACTAACAAAAGCTGTTGCTATGTTATCACTATAAAAGATGAAGTGACATAGTCATATGCAGGCTTCCCCTTGAATGGTAAATTGCCACCCATTGATAGACACAGCACTTAGGAAATAGCATCTGAACAGTTAGCATGTCTGTCAGCAGCATGTTCACTACTTTCATTGCAAACTCAATACCTGATTGATGATGCCTAACCTAGTCTACAACCTCCTACTGATATTAACAATAGCCTCTTGGGAAATTTCAACAACTTTGATGAGTGCAAAATTCAAATCTAGGAGTAGAAACAGAAGGAGAAATATTATAAGGCCAAATTTAAAGGGAAAATGTTAGTAGTTATATGATGGATATGCATTTCTAATTAATGAAAGAACTAATAAAATTGTGAAAAAATTCTCTATGTACTACATAATAAGGATGAGAAAATGTGAGAAGTCTTGAAGTAAATAAGTGAGTAATAACTTGATGTGATTCTGGCCAGGGATGCATACAGGGTAACTGACAGGCTAACTATAGACCGTCATCTCTCCCTCAGCTCCTCCCAACAAGTTTATCCTCAGGTCTGTAGAAGAACACCTGCTATAGCCTCCCTTTCCCACTTGTCCCCATTCCCAGTAGAATAGACCGATCTTTCCCTCAAACTTCCTTCTTCCCAATTCAATGCTTTATCTTAGCTGCAACTCCAACAGACATTCCCTAAAAACCCACAGGCCAAAGAAGTATAGAGGCTAATTGCAGATTATCAGCTCTCTCTCCATTCTTGCAAGTCCAATGCCATAGTCTCATCCCCAGCTCTGGAGCTGATCTTCTGTTGTGGTCTTTCTTCATTATCAGAAGAGTAAGTGAATTCTGATAGAAGACTCTACTTTCCTCTCCTACGTGGACCGCTTAGCACTTCCCATAGTCTATCTCCATTTCTTAGTGTCAACTCTCAATACATAGAAACACATTTTACCTGGAACCACCAGAGGTCATGATGACAGAAGAATTTCCTACCAAGCAATGCACAGACACCAGAACCTTCTAAGAACGACAGAGGGCCACAGTAACAGAAAAACATGTCCAATCAACAAAGACAAGACCAGATATCAGCAACTAGAATTACTGTCTTCTTAATCCCAGATGCCTAGACACCAGTATGAAAACACAGTCAATAACAGCTAGGACAATGTGTCTTCACTAGAGCCCAGCAGGCCTACCATAGCAAGCCCTGAGTATTTCAATATAGATAAACCACAAGAAGAAGACATTAAAATATATGAATATAAAAGAGGTCCTTAAAGAAAAAAAGACTAAATCCCTTAAAGAAATCTATGGAAACACAAATACACAATGGAAAGAAATGAATACAATCATTGAAGCCCAGAGAGTGGAAATAGAATAAATAATAAAAAGAGAAAAATTCAAACTGATGAAACTCTGGAACTCAAAGAAATCTAGGAACTTGAACAGAAACCCCAGAGACAAGCATTATCAACAGAATACAAAAAGATGAAAAAGAGAACCTTGGGCATTGAAGACATATTAGAATAAATAAATGCCTTGGTTAAAAAAAAATGTTAAATCTGAAAATTTTCTGGCACAAAACATCCAAGAAATCAGAAAGAGTATGAAAAGACCAAATCTAAGAATAATAGAAATAGAGAGAGGAAAGGAATCCCAGCTCAAAAGCCCAGAAAATATTTCCAACAAAATCATAGAAGTAAAATTTCAAAATCTAAAGAAAAAGATGTCTATAAAGGTACAAAAAGCATAAAGAACACCAAAAACATTAGACTGAAAAAAAAACTCCCCTGGGCATATAATAATCAAAATAGTAAATGTATAGAGCAGTGAAAAATATTAAAAGCTGCAATGGAAAATGACTAGATAGCATATAAAAGCAGATCTATTAGAATTAGATCTAACATCTCAGCGGACATTCTAACGCCAGAAGACCCTGGACCAATGTGCTACAGACTCTAAGAGACCATTGATAGCCCACTATTATACCCAGCAAAACGTTCAATCACCATAGATGGAGAAAATAAGATATTCCACAATAAAACTAAATTTAAGCAATACCTAAAAAGCTATTCCTACAGAAGGTACTAGAAATAAAACTTAAACCTGAAAGAATTATTCACACTGAAAATAACAATAACAAATTATCAAATAAAAAAATAAAAGCACACACACACATACACTCCACTACAACAAACACCATGACTACCACCACCACCATCAACAACAACAAAGAATAACAAAATAACAGAAACCAACAATCAGTGCTCATTGGTATTTATCAATACCAATGGTCTCAACTCCCCAATAAAGACATAGACTAACAGAATGAATTTGAAAACAGAATCTATCTTTCTGCTATATCCAAGAAGCATACCTTAATATCAAGTATGATATCATCTCAGGATAAAATGATACAAAAAGAAAGTCCAAATAAAATGGGCTTAAGAAGCTAGCTGGCATAACCATTTTAATATCTAACAAAGTGGACTTCAAACTAAAACTAATCCAAAGAGAGAGAGAGAGAGAGAGAGAGAGAGAGAGAGAGAGAGAGAGAAGGATACTACATACTATTCAAAGAAAGATCCACCAAGATGACATTTCAATTATTAACATATCTGTACCAAACAAAAGGGCACCCAAGTTTACGTGAGCAAAACTTCTACAGCTTAATTTACATATGGACACACACTGATAGTGGGAGATTTCAACACTCTACTCTCACTAATAGATAGGTCATCCATCCAAACAAACAAAACAAAACAAAACCAAATGCACCCAAAAACCTAAACAGAGAAATACTGGAGCTAACTGACATTATAACCCATATGTACTTAACAGATACTTACAGAACAGTTCACTTAAATACAGAAGAAGACTTTACCTTCTTGCGAGCATCTCATGGAACTTGCTCCAAAATTAGCCACATACGTGGACACAAAACAAGTCTCGACAGATACTCCAAAATTGAAATAACACCCTGCATTCTATCTGACCACCTCAGATTAAAGATGGATATCAACAACAGAAAGCTTATAACTCCTAGAAATTGAACATTCACTACTCAATGAGAATGGGCTAAGACAGAAACTAAGAAATTAAAGACTTCTTAGACTGAAGGAAAATGAAAGCACAAAATATCCAAACTTATGGGACACAATGAAGGCAGTTCTAGGAGCCAAGTTCACAGTACTAAATACCTTCATAAAAAAGTTTCAGATACCTCATATTAGTAAGTTAACAGTGATGTGTTTATGAAACGATAAAGAGATACAGGATATGTTCTATGGGTGTGTGGTGAGGTATGGGGGAAGGAGATGTCTTAGCAGGCCCATGCCAAGGTGTCCCTTCCCCCTGAGGGACCAGCCACATGACCATATAGTATTGAATAGAATTTATTTATGGCATGGGGAGGGGAGTTAAGAGGGTAGTAGAGGCAGAGAGAGGGAGAGAGAGGAAGAGAGAGTAAAGAAGTAGAGGCCGGCCATGACCTTTGGGAGGGGGAGGGGGAGGGGGAGAACTTAAGAGAGCAAGAAGAGAAGAAAGAGGCATGAGAAGAGGAGATCAAGAGAGAGGGGAGGGGCCATGTAGTTCCTTTTACAGTGGCCAGGTATATGTGAAGAAAAGAAAGCTGGCAGCAACTGTGGGTAACTGTGGGGAGGAGCATACCTGGCTGTTGCCAGGTAACTGTTGGAGTGGAGTTTAGACAGAATGCTAACATTCCCCCTCAGGGGCCACATGGCCACAGCATGGCATAGAGCTGCCCCTAACCAATGGCCTCACCACTACCAAGGCCTTGCCTCACAGAACAACCGCCATCCACTGACTGCTGTGGGACTCAGACCTCTACACGGGAGCTCTTGCCACCTGTCTGGATCCACCACGTGGAGTTAGCCTCTGCCATGTGGGTTATGCAGTTGGATGGGTGGGCCCAAACCAACCCCTCAGTTCCACATTTCCTGCTCTCAGACTGCAAAAAGCCCTTGAACACACACATTTTAATGCCACATCCATCCAGACCCTTGGGCGACTTCCCTTCTCAAAACAGTTCATGTATCCCTCAAGCTCTTGCAGCCAGTCTAAATTTCTGGTACCAGGTTGAACTGCTTTCTGGCGATTTCCAGGAAATCTTCAGCTGTAGACCCTAGTTATTCACGTGATGACCTGAATTTCTAGCTTGGCTATACATTGACTTGTTACTAAACTCTTCTCGGGACAACTGGTATGAATAGTTCAGTAACATCACCATCACCGAATGGGCACTAAAGTGTCTTTGAAAGTCTGGATTTAGTACCCGTTAGATAACTATTTTAAGAGATCTTCACATATACTGATAAATGGAAAAAGTTTTCCTATGGCCATGCTCCCACACCCCTGACCTGTTCTCACAGCCTCCATGATCAGTTTGTGTCACAGACTTGAACCTGCCTGGACAAACTCATTTTCTGTCACCACTATCTTTTGCCACTGCTGCCAGCTTTCTTATTCTGGTCCTGAGAAAATGTTTCTTTACTAATGCAAAAATGTTTCTCTCTACTTAAACTACCTGTCAATGTTATTTAAGACTCTTTCCTATCCTGTATTGATAGATTTTTACTACTGCTATTAAATTCTATTCAGTTACCAATCTATACAGCCCTCAATCTTGTCAGAAGTCGGCTAATAATCTTATTAAGAGTATTACAGACAGAATTCCCAAAGCCTTTAACAAACCCCATGAGGTCTCAGAAGATGTGGACACATCTACAAAATACTTCCTGGATTGTGATATGATCACTGAAAACCTCAGTGGATAAAGTTGGATGCCCTGAGTCAAATGACTTGGCTATACCAAGGTAAGTCATTTCTCATGTCACACGTATCCATTCCTCAGAGAAAAAGCCATGTGTCTTCTGCAATTGAAAGCCAGACTGACTCTGTCCAAGATACCATGGAGATCATGAGATCTGTTAGCTATTGGGCTCTGTCATTTTTTAAAATAATATATAACTGGTAGATTGTTGTTTACTCTTTCTCAGACTTCTGACTACATTGACAGCTAAGCTTTCACAGATGTAATCTGTTACCTCATTAACCAAACTCAGTTTCCATCAATTAAATGCTTCATATTTCCTCTTCTTGCTATGCCACTGTCCTAATATTATCTGAGTTCCTATAAATTTGCCTAACACTAATAAGACATTCCACTATATGATCCAACTTTTTAATCACAAATTCTTGTTCTGCTCCACAAAAGGCTCATCGTAAAGAGTAGAGTGTGCATGTTGTTAACTCCTGCTGTTATCTCATTTGTAAACTTATAAGCTACAGGAAACCCACTCAGATCTACCTCTCATGGATCCAATAGACTGTAACCAGATAAGTATATCTGCGTAAAGTTCCCACTTACTACTTATTCCAAAGGGTAGGATTCCTCTGGGTTTCAAATGTACATCTTAGAAAAAAATTTTTCTTTCTCCCAAACGTACTTAATCTTATTCCTTACCAGTAATATATTTTCAACATCTTGTCAAATCCAGATGCTTACTACATTCAAGACAGCTCCAAAAAAAGCAACCTCCAAATCTCCTGTCACAGACACAGGCGCTTCTACTGGACCTGTTTCTTCTAACCTATCCTCAGATGGCTCCACAGACCCTGGACAGCAGGAAACAGCCACCTCTCCTAAGACTGGATGAACACATCCCATACCCATTTTCTGGGTTCTGTAGAGACACATCGCCTCCAACACCAGCAGGAAGTAGCCAGATATCACAACGACCCTATTCCTGTTTCACCGTCACCTCTTTTTAATTTTTTTAAAAATTAAACCAAAATGAGGGAATGTTAGCATTCTGTCTAAATTCCACCCCCAGTTACCTGGCAACTGCCAGATATGCTCTTTCCCACAGTTACCTGGCAAAAGCCAGGTAGGTCTGCCCACTATAAAAGGGGCTGCTTGCTCCCTCCTCACTCTCTTGAGCTCTTGCACTTTTGCCCTCTTACTCTCTCTTGCTCTCTTGCTCTCTTGTTCCTTTCTTGCCTTCTTGGTTTCTTCCCTTTTCCCCCTCCCTTCCCCTTCTCTTCATGTACTCATGGCCCGGTCTCTGCTTCTCTGCTCTCTCCCTCTCTCTATCTTTCTCTGCCTCTAGTACCTTCTTAATTCCCCTCCGTATGCCCTGAATAAACTCTATTCTATATTATACCATTGTCATGTGGCTGGTCCCTCAGGGGGAAGGGATGCCTTGGCATGAGCCCGGTGAGACATTCCCTTCCCCTATACCTCACCCCACCCCCATAGGACATATTCTCTTTCTCTTTATCTTTTTATAAACACATGAAACAGCACACCTGAAAGATCTAAAATAAAAAGAAGGAATAACTCTCCAAAGAGTTAGATGGCAAGAAGTAATCAAAGTCTTGGCTGACATCAATAAAATAGAAACAAGAAAAAAAAAGAAAAAAAGAAACAAATCAAAGAGTCGGTTCTTTGAGAAAAATCCATAAAACTGGCAAACCCTTATAATAAATTAAAAGAGAGGGAGAGAATATCTAAATTAACAAAATTACAGGTGAAAGAAGGGAAATCACAACAGATATTCAGGAAATCATAAGGACGTGTTTTAAAAACTTATACTCCACAAAATTGGAAAATCAGAAAGAAATTAATAATTTCCTTGAGATATATAATTTACCAAAATTAAATTAAGATTGGATAAATAATTCGAACAGACCTGTAAACTATAGTAAAAATAGAAGAAGTCATTAAAAGTCTCCCAACTAAAGGAAGCCCAGGGCCAAATGGTTATTCCTACCAGACTTTAAAAGAAGACTTAATGACAATACTCTTGAAATTATTCCCCGAAGAGAAATAGAAGGAACATTGTCCAATTTATATCATGATGCCACACTTACCCTGATACCCAAACAACATAAAGGTCCATGAAAGAAAGTTAGGCACCAATTTTCCTTTTGAACAGCGATGCAAAAATTGTCAATAAAATCCTTGCAAACTGAATCAAAAAACACATCAGAAAGATCGTCCAACATGATCAAGTGGGCTTCATGCCAGAGAATCAGGGATGGTTCAACACTTGTAAATAGATAAATGCAATCAACCATATAAACAAACTAAAAGAAAACATGATAATCTAATTAGATGCAGAAATGGTCTTTGAAAAAATTCAATACCCTTTTATGATAAAATTTCTGGAGACATTCGGGAATACAACAGACATACAACAAAAAAGGCAGTCTACAGAAAGCTCATAATCAATATCTATGTAAATTCAGGGACACTCAAAACAATTCCACTAAAACTAGGAACAAGTTTGGGCTGACCAATCTCTCCATATCTATTCTATAGGATACTTGAAGTCTTATCTAAGCAATAAGGAAATGACAAACAAACCAAGAAAGAAATTGTGGAAACAGCACCTTTTACAATAATTTCAAATAATATAAAACATCTTGGGGGTAACTCTGTATAACCAATCAATTGAAAGACTTAAATGTAAAAAGTTTGACATTGAAGACAGAAATTAAGAAATTATCAGAAAGATCTCCCACAGTGATGGATCAGTATGATTAATACAGTAAAAATGGCCATCTTACCAAATGTAATCTATAGATTCAATGCAATCCCCATCAAATTTTCAACACAAATCTTAGCAAGCCTTGAAAGAGCAATTTTAGCTTCATATAGAAACAAAATATGAATACAGTCATGAATAATCAAAAAATTTCTGGAGATACCACTATCACTGATTTTAAGTTGTACTACAGAGTAATAGAAATAAAACCAAAATGGTATTGGCACAAAACCAGACACAATGATGAGTGAAATCAAATTGAAGACTCTGACGAAAATCCACATATCCGTGGATGTGGGTTTTTTATAAAAAAGGCAAAAATTGGAAAATAAGCTGCTTCTTCAGCAAACAGTACTGGTCATACTGAATGGCTGCATGTAGAAGATTACAAATAGATTCATCCTTATTACATTACACAAAATTCAACTCCAAATGGATTAAAAAATCTCAATATAAAACCAGATATACTGAATATATATATAGAAGGCAAAGTAGGGAATAGCCTTGAAAACATGGGCACAGGAAAAGACTTTCTGAACAAACCCTCATTAGCACAGGTACTAAAAATCAACAATTAATGAGACTGAAAATCTTCTGCAGGACAAAGGACATCATCATTTAGACAAAGCAGCAGTCTACAGAAAGATACATTTTTTTTAACCAACCACATAGCTGACAGCGGTATGATACATAAAATACATTAAGAACTCAATAAACTAGATATGACAAAAATAGATATCAAGATTAAAAAATGAAAACAGAGCTAAAGAGAGTTCTCAATTGAAGAAACTGACATGTCTAAGATACTTAAAGAAATGTTCAACATCCTCAGTCACTGGGGACATGTAAATAAAAACTACATTGAGATTTCATCTTATACCTGTGTAAGATCCATAAAATATATGGCTGTTCCTTGAGTGAGAACGTGGAACAATGGACATCTCTATTGCTGATGGGACTGCAAACTTGTACAGCTACTATGGAAATTAGTGTGTTGATTCCTTAGCAATACAGGAATCAATCTATGTTAAGATATAGCTATACCACTTGTGGGCATACACCCAAAGGATTCTACCACAAAGAAGCATGCTCAAACATGTTCATTACTTCTCTGTTCATTGGAAACAACCTAGATGTCTCTCAGTGGAAAAGCAGATAATAAAATGCAGTGCATTTACACAATAGAATATTACCCAGCTGTTAAAAAGGTGGTGAAATCATGAAATCTGCAGGTAAATTGTTAACATAGAAAATAATAATCCTGAGTTAGGTTTCCCAGACCCAGAAATACAACTACAGTATGTATTCACTTATATGTGGGTATTAGCTGTTAATTCAATGATAATCATGCTATAGTGTATAAAAATGTAGAGGGTAGGTATAGATTAATGGACTAGGATGGACAGGTTGGTTTCTCTAGGAATGGGAAATAGAATAGATAGTTATGGATGCAGGGATTCTGCTGCACTTGGAGAACAAAAGGAAGACAATGATGAGGAAGTGAATATGAGGAGAGACAACTAAAATTAAGGGATATTTGATAGTGCTATGGAAGCCTAATGCAGTAGAAACTTATTAAAGATTTACACATATGAAGACAGTATAAACAAAATCATCAAATAATGGGGGAGACAGAGTCTCAACTGTAACCAAATAAAACCTCCAGTGCTAGGATTAAGTTTCATCTAATTGAGTTGTTTGCCAAATGGGACTCCACAAACTGACAGCAAGGTGCCATTGCTGAAGACAAGGCCTACACAACCAATTGAACATAAAGATGCCAAGCTGGTGTTCACACAGAGCCTTCACACTGACATTCAAATATCTTGGTACAGGAAGGGACTTACCATACTCTCAAAAGAGAAACATAAACACCCAGCTGCCACAAACCTTTATCTACTATGATGTTCTGCCTGTAATTCCTGCTAGGGTAATGGTGGCACAAAGCCTGAGGTAGTAATAAACCAATAACTGATTTGACTTAGGGCCTATTCTACAATATGGAACCCATGCCTGACACTGTCTGGGTAGCCAGGAACCTAAAACTTGATGGCCCAGGGACCTAGAGTAAAATTAAATACTGTTCTTTAAAAAATAGTAGCAATAAGAATATGACATTCTGTTATCCTCATAGATCAGTGTCTTGCTTGGCCATCATCAAAGAAGTTTCCTCTTGTAGCAGATGGATACAAATACCAAGACTCACAGCCAGATAATATGCAGAGAGTGAGAGAACTTGAAACAATCATCTTTAAATAGGATGTCTCCACCAAATCCCTCCCCATAGGGCTCAGGAAAACCCAAGGAAGAATAGAATGAATGGATGTCATTTCCAGAAGGGATGGAGGTCACCAAGAATACAAGGCCCTCTAAATCAACATGGTGATGCACATTTGAAGGCACAGAGACTGAGGTAGCATGTACAGGGTCTGCCTTGGTTTGTACCAGATGTTGCCCTACAGCTGAAAAGATAAGTGAACACATGCCAACATTTCTAGTCTAGAAGTTACCTCCAATTGATAACCACTTGCAAATGAAAATTTAGTTTCCTTTAAGGGAGTCTCAACTGGGAAATAAACTTCTTTTTTTAAAAATTGTTTCTTTGTGAATTTTATCTTACACCCAATCCCATTCATCTTCTTGTTGCTCTATATCCATCCTCTATCCCTACAACCTCCTACACAAAGAAAGAAAAACAAAACAAATAGCAAATCAAAAATATTTCATCATAGAAGATGAAGTGTGTCATAGTGTCACAAAATGTATTCCTTCGTCCAAACAGCTTCACATGCAAATTTACATTGCAATTCGTTATTGGTTTGGTTTGACATCTCTGGCTTCTGTCACACTTTAAATACTGGATCCTCCTGGACTCCTCTCAGGTATTCTTTTGTTGCCCTGTGTCATGGAGATCCTTCTGCTTTAGTTTTGCAGGACTGGCCCCTTCATCATTCAAAGTGGGTTATCTCAGTTGCTGGGAGTCACCAGTCCTACCTCATTCCTTTAGGTAAGGTTTCCTAGTAATCCAGGAAATCACTGGTCCTACTGCATTTATCACTCCTCTTCTGTAGCAGCAGTTAATCAATGACCAGACGTTCTTACCCAATCACATAATGACAAGGCTTGAAAACCCTCGCTTGTTTGTTTTTGTTTGTTTGCTTTGTTTTTGTTGTTTTTTTTGTTTGGTTTTTTGTTTGTTTGTTTGTTTTGCTTGAAGAATCCCTTCCCCTCAACCTCGTGGTTGCTTTTCCTATCCTGTTGTAGCAGAAAAGTTTGTGATCCAAGCTCTCAAGGTTTAATAAAGACTCTCATGTGCTTTCATTGGAGTTGTGGTTGCTGGTGGCCTCTTTGGGATTTTTGCAATCTGAGCTCACCTCCACATTCATGGTTTCATATAGATTCTCAGTTTTTTTTTTTCTATTTGTTTGTAGACTAGCATCAGAATTTTGTGGGAATTGCTGTGAATCTATAGAATGATTTTGGTAATAAAGCCATGTCCACGATATTAATTCTGCCAACCCAGGTACTTGGAAAATCTTTCCATCATCTAGTGTCTTCTTTGATTTATGTTTTCAGTGGCTTGATATATTCATCTTAGATATCTTTAATTTGTTTAGATAAGTATACTGCTATGGAGTTTTGTTTTGTAGCTATAATGAATAAAATACTTTGCTAAATTAATTTCTTATAGACTCAATGGTGGTAAATACGAAGGCTACCATTTATATTGATCTTGTATCCTACAACTTTATTGGAAGTGTTTATTATATCTAAGAGTTTTCTAGTAGAGTTGTAATGAGGACATAATTGAGTCAACTGCCAGTAGTTACAGTTTATTTATTTTTATCCTTTTTATGTTTTTTTGTACTGCTGTAACTAACACTGTGAGTACCGCACTGAATAAGAATGTATTCTTATTTCTCCATGAGTCCAATCTTTTTTCTCTATGTGTGGGTACCCAGTTTAATTAGTATATTTGCTGTAGTTCTTTCACCACATATATTCATTACATTTGTCAAAAAATTAGGGTGGGAGAATGAGCACCATTCTCTTGTTCCAGATTTGAGTAAATGCTCTCAGTTGACTTCATTTAACATAATGTTTAATACAGGTTTGTTGTACACAGCCCTTATTATTGTTAGAGATATCCTATCTACTCCCAATATCTCTAGAAGTTTTATCATAAAGGCATATCGAATTTTGTCAATTGTCTATTCTGGATAATTACCTTAATTGAGATAATTATGTGGTTTCTGTCTTTAGGTTTGTTTGTATGATGCATGTACACTTATCGATTTATATGTAGTGAGCCAAAATTGAAATACAATTTATTTTCCCATGACATTGACAAAAATGAATATATTAAAAAGAGAAGAGTGATATCAAACTTTTACAGCCGTTAATATTTATTCAAACATGGCAAAATTTTATGCATATGAGTACACTATAGCTGTATTCAGACAGACTAGAAGAGGGCATCAGATCACATTACAGATGGTTGTAAGTTGCCATGTGGTTGCTGGGAATTGAACTCAGGACCTCCAGAAGAGCAGCCAATACTCTTAAACACTGAGCCACCTCTCCAGCCCTGGTATGTGTTCTTTCCTTATTAATAGGATCATTTATTCTAAAGAAAATTCAAGTACTTAAAATGAGTAAACTACCAGAACACTATTAAAAAAGAAAGAAAGAAAGAAAGAAAGAAAAAGAGAGAGAGAGAGAGAGAGGGAGAGAGAAAGGAAGGAAGGAAGGAAGGAAGGAAGAAAGAAAGAAAGAAAGAAAGAAAGAAAGTTTTAGTGGATTCAATTAGGAACTAAAAATAAGTGAAAGATGAATGCCCCGAAGATGATCAACATGATTTCTCAGCCATCTACCAATAATAAAAAATTATTAAAAGGAAACATGTTCTTTTGTAGTTCACTATATTGTTTTCTTTAAATTTTAGGCAGAATTCTCAGCACAATCCAATGTTAGTGTGTAAGAAACTTAGAGATGTATACCACAACTGTGTCTCATACAATGCCTGTGGCAACATTTCCTCTCCAATTTTGTTGATTTGCCAATCAATGTTTTCTTTTCAATGAAATAGTTGCAGCCTCTTAGGAAAAAAAAACTATAAATATTTTTGGTACTATTGAAATTTAAGTATGTATATTCTGGCATGCAAAGATTATGAATAGACAAAGGAGTTTTACTTTGTTGAAATGTTCTTCTTGAATGTTTTCTGATGCTAAAACTTGATCTCATCTAACCACGTATCCTCTTTGCAAAGTAGCCCTTTCCTGGGCTCTGCTCATAGAAAAGAAAGGACCACGAGAGAAAAAGAAGTACTTTTTGATTTTTGTGTGGCTTTCTGTTCCAACCATGTTACTCTAACAGTGGGTCTTGGGTTGTATGGACCAGATTCATTTAGTGAGACCTTTTATTCTCGGAACAACTAACAACAACAATCAAAAAACAAAAAAATGTAAGCAAGCAAGCAAGCAAACAAACAAAAAACAGGGAAGAGAGTCATACTAAAATCCAGAATCTCAATACTCCCTCAGGGATGTAAAATTAAAAGAAGAGAAATTACTGCACATTGACGATTGCTGTCTGCCAGCCAGTGTGCATTTCTTCCTGGCCTTTGAAGAGCTTCAAGACACTTGCTTAGCAACTACAATATGGCTGGACAGCAGCCTTACCTTCAGCTTTAGGTTTCATATCTATGAGATCCTCTTCTAAGCTCTCACATTTTCAAAATTCTCAACATATATATATATGTGTGTGTGTGTGTACAAAGTATATATAATGCAAGTATTTGATGTATTACATATATATATATGATATTTTATTAGCAACAATTGCACAATAATATTAATAGATTTGTCTTAAGAACTGTCATGATGTTGTAAAACCATTATGGTTGAATTCTGCTAACACAGTACACAGTAACAGCAAACCTCAAAATACTAGAAAGGAAAAAAAATACATGTGTGGAGGAGATGTGGGCATCTACCTGCATTTTCTGAAATATAAAGAAAGTTTTAAATGAAATTTTTGTATAAGGTTTCATTTTTAAATTTTTCTAATTTTATTTTTGAAGTTATAATAATTTCTTACCATCTTTTCTTTTCCTTCATCTATCATCCACTTGCAAACATCTCCTTGCTATCTCTCAAACTCATTAACTCTTTTTATAATTGTTATATGTACATATAACCTGTTTAATCCTGAATATATATATATATATATATATATATATATATATATATATATATATATATATATGTATATAGATGTATCAGTTAGGACTAGATAATACCACATGGTCTCTAGTTTTCTGTATTTTTATTGGCTGTGGTTTTTAATATGGTCTCGATTTGTTACAAAGAGAAGATTTATGGGAGGTGACAACTATACTTATCTGTGCTTATAAGAACAAATATTTATATCTTGGTTAGGATTTATGCTTGTTTAGTAAAGTGACAGTTTTACATTAACCTCTAAAATCTATGACTTCACTTGCCCTGGGTAGCTGGTTCGGTTTCTAGTACCGGGCATGGTTTTCCTCTTGTTGAAAAGGCCTTGGTCCAAATAAATTAGCTGTTGGTTACTGCAAAGGCATGCATGCCACTTATGCACCCTTAGAGTTATTGTGTCATGCTGGTCATTGTGGGATGCATAGGGTTTGTGACTGGGTAGAATAGTTGTTGACTTCCTTGCCTTGGAAACTTGCATGGTACGTGCTGGTACCCTGGAAGTTAGTTCTGAGAAAGTAGACCTTCAGGTCTGATCCAGCTCAGAAGTTCTGGGTCCTAAAGTATATTTAGCAACAGAGACTTTCTACCTCTGGGGTAGCTGTAAGGGCAACAGCAGTAACCTATAATATTTAGGGAGTCGTTTGGACAACTCAACAACTCAAAAGTGGATTTTCATGTCTGGTATTGATGTTTTTATTATTCTGTGACTCTTAGAGGTAGGTAACTTTTTGAAAAAAAAAAAACCCATGAAGCAGGACATGGTGATAGGTACCCACAATAATACTTTGTCAACTAAAGTAGAACAGACTGTGAGGCCATTCTGGACTATTTGATAAGATCTCAGTTATTTGTTTTCAAAGAGATGTAAAATAGAAATCTAGGATCTTGTTACTTAAGAGTTGATACCAAGTAAAAACAGTTACTGTGTATTGGCCTCTGCTATAGATTAGAGATATCTTCTGACATTATCCCAGGCACCATGAGCACAAACTTAAGCAAGTAGGCTCTATTATTCCATGTGACATATGATGCAACATAAATGAAGAGACATTAAATCATTTCTCTTAAGTTGTGTGTATGTATGTATATATTTTATATATAAAACATGTAATATATACATATATACATATATGCATATACATATATTTATATATATGCAGAAGCAGAGCTCAGATATGAAATAAGACTTATATCTGAAAAGACTCAAGCATTATTAGAAGTAAAACTGTAAGGCATGCACATGCGTGTGAGAGATAGCAAAGAGTTCAAGTTCACATGATGTGAACGACTTTACAATCTAATAAGAAAGCAAATTCAAGCAGCTCTTAGCACTTAGGCAGAATCCTACAAATCTCTGTTAAGATCAGACTTGTACTTCCATACTGTGGGGTGCACAGTGCTTCTGCCTCAAAGGGCAGTGTAGAAGTAACACTATTCACTTGACTGACCAGACACCAGCATGAAATACAGTGGGTTTTAAAGGGTAAGTTCTGTGAGACTTTAAATCATCTTCCTCTACGAGAAGATGAAAGTCATTTTTATTGAGAACTCTGAACAGTGTCAAGCAGAAATATAGTGACTTCTTCCTAAATAAAGAATGAAGAGAAGAGTAAATATGCAAGTCCCATTGAGGTATTGCCAGAAGTGGGAAGAACACTTGTTAGTCCATGAGAACTCATTAAAGTCATTCTCTGCCAACATGTGTAAAGGACATGGGCTCTGTAATGTGGACTGGCCACCCTAGTACAGATTTTCACAGAAGCATGCCTAGATCGAATGTGAAGAATTATTCCGTGTAGATACTTTGAAGACCTGTAGTATGAACATTGTCTACTTCTGGAGCATTCCAGTTCCCCTTTAAAAAAATATCAATATCTTCTATTAGTCTCCAATAGTCTCCTAATAGATTAAGTCATCTAAGCTTATAGTAACAAATAAACCCACAATTACAGGAGCTAAACAACAAAGGCATTCTTTCCTGTTCAGAATCTTCACAGGACTAGAAGTCTCCCTAATGTTGACCTCCACATAGTGACTTGGTTTTTCCAGCCTCCTTTAGCACTGTGATCCCATCATGCACAGCATACTTTCCTAGTTCCCATGTAGGAAAGTTATGCAATGTCTTTAGTGTAGAACCCAGGCAGTACATTTTCTTCTTATGTTCATGCTATTCCGGAAAAAGATGGTTTGCCCTGTTCTCACAAACGCTGAATCTCAAGCCAACACTAATTAACTACTTAAAATGAGGCTACCTGTGAAATTTACCTTGAATTTAGAATACAAAAAGCTGAGTCATCACAACTGTGAAAAATCAGCTTAATTTCTGATTATGGGATTTCACATCAACTAAAAATATATAAATAGTATAATAAGGTTAAGAGTTGTGGTTATTTAGAAGAATATTGATAAGAAACTGTTTTACTCAAAGACTAAATACTATTAGGCTGCACAGAACTCATTTCAAGTATGCTTTCCTTTTATGAAAGAAAAGTAGCATCATTTGAATATCCAATACATTTCAGGGATTTAATTATATAATTTCATATTATCACGTAAAAATTCCCATTTAACAAATGAGCGAATGAACATTTAGAAGAGTTTAATTACTTACCTGAGATGAATCACATAGTGGACAGCAGAGACAGAATCTAGTTGATTAAACATGTTATTAATCCAGAGAAAATGTATTTGATCTCAAAACTACATTACTCCAGAAGAATTGGCTGCCTCTTGATACATATTATAATAGCATTTGACATTTAGAACACAACGCAAAACAGGAAGGTTGTTTTATATTGACATTTAAATTAGCAAAAAATATGTCGCTAGGTAATATAAAGTCTGGAAAATGTTTCTCAAATGCCATCCCATGATTGGAAGCTGCCTATGTGGGTCAAGAATCTTTAGTTTTGAACTAACATCGGAATTGTGGTGTTGATGGGGGGGAGGTGTGGGAGGGCTGTTCTTAACACTGTTCCCAGTATGATGCTTCCAAGAATTGCTTTCAACTGAAAACTCCAAAATTGTTGTGGTTTGGCTTATTCCTTTTCTTGACTCTTTTCAGTTTTGTACTCATCAGCTAAACATAATCTTTTTGACAAAAATAATAAAGAACAATTATTCCCATGTTCAAATGAAATTTTATTTTTCTCCTTCTACCATCACAGTCTTATATGCCTGAATGATAAAGCAATGAATTATACCAGTGGTTTGGATGATGGCTTCCTGAGGTTCCTATTATGACGGATGTTACATACACAGAATTTATCTAAACTAAGTTGGTTATCCACTTTAATGTGGTTCTTCTCATATTTAAAGATTAGTTGTGAATTCTGAACCATGACTATGCCTTTGCTCTACAGTCCCCTGAGCATTCTGACTTTGGAACAAGCTTTATCCTATAGCCATTTTAATTCACCATCAAGTCTGTGGCATCATCTGCATACAAGACACCTACACACAGCATGGGACCATAAAGAACAGGACTTTTTCTGAAGAAGTGTTTAGTCCCCAAGCAGAAAAATTATTATGATGTTCTATAACAATGGAACAGGGCAGGTCTCAAAATGGAGAGATGCTGTGTCCTGGGAGATGGTCTGAAGACTGTGGAATCTTGCAAGAGTAAAAAGAGATTATGAGATTAGCAGTGGAGAAAGATTTGCTAATCTGCAGGAGTAAAAGGCTTAAATGTCTTTTCCTACAGAGGACTGACTTCTTATTGTTGGCAAATCACAACTGGGAAAAAAAATGTAAAACTTCCAAATGCAAGCTAGACTAATTTAATCCTAAGTTAACTTGAAGCAGTAGCAACAGAGAACATATTTTTATTTATAAAATCTTTCCCTAGACATTGATTTGGTAAGAGTGTGAAAAATCAGACAGATTTTCAACTTATAAAAGGAACAGCCCTTTGTAAGTGTTATTTTAATCGTATAATTTGGCATGTATACCTGCAAAATCCCAGATGGACTTTACAGGAGAGCACATGCCTCATGGACATATTCTTTCCTTCTTTTAAAATAGTTTCCAAGCAAATATTAATAAACTCCAAAGAGACCATTTAGTTATCAACAAGACTCCTTCTCTCCATTCCTTGTTGTAGGGCCTGTAAGCAAACTCATTAATTTCCTTTAAACCTCATGAAGTAGTGGCTCTTTGCTGGATTTCACATTCCTAGTGTGTGTGTCTGTGTGTGTGTATGTCTGTGTGTGTGTCTGTGCGTAGCTTCTATCCACTGTGTTTCAAAGTTAGAAAAGGAAACTTGAAGGAAGTGGCAGGGAGTTGGGGAAATGACAGTGAAGAAATGTGGTAGAAAAGATTCTCAACCAGGAAGTGGGTTTTCTGTATGATCAGCCTTTGATGTGAGGGTGAGGGATCCTAAGTATGAACCTCACTGCTACCATCAGTTGCTAATTAACCTGGAATACCCAAGTACAAATGCATGCTTTTCTCACCTGAGTGGTTAAATGATGAATACAACCCCTACAACGCTGTCATTAGAAGGAACTGAAACAAAAGCAAAAACAAGAAAAGAACTTAGTAAAGGGCCTAGCATGAAGTATCTGGTAATTCCTTCTTCTGTTATTTCAAAATAGTCCGATATTCATCAAAAGTGTTTCCAGATAAACATGTCTCTTCAAAGTAGAAGGTCTGTCAATTATTCAACATTTCCTCACCTTAGGTTCCTTCTCCCCATCTACCACCATTTTTGTTACATTTTCCTGTAGCCATTCCTTCTTTAATATTTTTTCTCTTTAACTTAAAGGTCGTTAGGAAGCATAGCATTTCTATAAATGGAAGAGAGTCTGTTTTTGTTGAATAAATATACTGAAATTCAAAGGTACTCTACTTGTCCTAGAATCTTGAGATTGATGCAGAGCACCAAGCTGTTTGTCAAAGGGAGCACTTCTGTATGTAAATTTTCACTGGTTAAAAAATAGTCCAAGAACATGGAAATATGTCATAAGCGCAAGTGTAGATTCACAGCTGTAGAACTTAGAATTCAAAGCTTCCTAAAAATATATCAGATCTAGTGTCCTAAAAGCTAAATCTGGAAGCCGTGAGTTTCTAATATGAACACTAACAATTACAATGAGCTACAAGATTTTCTCAAGGTTCAATGATATACAATTCAAAGACTCTCAATAGCCAAAGAAGAGATCAATAAAATTCCACATGGTACCAGCATTCAGGTGTGGGGTGGGGAGAGGTTTAGAAAGGCACAGGGCAGTATTTCCAAGGTTGTGCAGAGTAGACAGCTGAAGCATTAGGGAGACTGAAGATACGTTTCCTTTACCCCAAATGACTCTGGTATGGCTGTAAATCAGAAGTGACATGTCAGATAAGCCAAATGTCTTCATATTGATTCTTGTGAAACAGGCTCACTGTGTACAGATTAACCAGTTCAGCGAAGAGGAGTTCTCTGAAACAAGTTGTGTGGTGCTCTTTTTTTTTTTTATTTACAGAGAGATAACCAGCAAGTAAGAACAGGAGCCCATGATCATTATGGACTAAAGCATTACAAAGTATTGTGTTTAGGGCAGTGTGTGTGTGTGTGAATAGAGCCTTATTATTCCACCCAGTCTCTTCTTAAATCAGGATGTTGCATTTCCATTATACTCTATAGCTATTCTTAAGAACTGTGATAAGAAAGAAAGAAAGAAAGAAAGAAAGAAAGAAAGAAAGAAAGAAAGAAAGAA
>NW_021604565.1:28027625-28097923 GCF_004785775.1 Grammomys surdaster
AGGAAGGAAGAAGGGAAGGAAGGAAGGAAGGAAGGAAGGAAGGAAGGAAGGAAGAAAGAAAGAAAGAAAGAAAGAAAGAAAGAAAGAAAGAAAGAAAGAAAGAACTGAGTTTGGCAAAGGTCACCCATTTGACAAAGGTGCAGATGTTTCTGAAGTTAGTCAAAGAGCATAAGCCTAAGCAGGACCATTAAGTAGGAAAATGGGATCCTCTTTTTTTTTTGTTTGTTTTTTGTTTTTTTCGAGACAGGGTTTCTCTGTGTAGCCCTGGCTGTCCTGGAACTCACTCTGTAGACCAGGCTGGCCTCAAACTCAGAAATCCGCCTGCCTCTGCCTCCCAAGTGCTGGAATTAAAGGCGTGCGCCACCACTGCCCGGCGGGATCCTCTTTTCTTGACAACAATGGCTCCTTGAGGATGCCAATATCCAATTTTCCAAACACAGAAAGAAAACCATCATATACCATGGAAGAATGAAGCCAAAGGCTTTAGAAGAATGAAAAGCAAATGGGAGATGATTTGTTCATCTCACTGGAATGCCAGTGATTGAGTCCTGGTAGCTTTGTTAGGTGAGGGAGAAAACAGGGTGCAAGAGAATGGACACAAGAAGCTACCCAAAGGCTCCACCATGGTGTGGTACAGACAGAACCAGTACCATACTGTTTTAACTCAGAGTTTCTAAAACTGTGCTAAATAGGTTTTACTTCATAAAAGCAAATAGAATCAATAAGAAGCAGTTAGGAAATGATAATCAATATATCTGACAATATAGATAAATTAGAGATCCTTCACCATTGATCTTCACATGGTGAGTCAATAAACAATTTTTCTAACTTAAATGATCCAGATTGCTTATTTAGATTTGTAGATGGGTATGTTATTTGAGTGTCTGGTTTTGCTAGCCAGCACAAAATCCCTGGAGTATGGATCAGAAGTCTGGAGAGAATTCTGTTGCTTGCTAACTGGTTTCATGTTCTTAAAAAATCATCTGTTGCTTCTGGACTTTGGTTTGGGGGACACTGAATTTAATACTCTTTTAGGTCCCTTGAATGGTATTTTTAAAAAGTTGCTAATGTAAATCCTCGAGTCATTTCATCACCACATATGTAAATATCTGATACTGACACTAAGCTATAAATATATTAGCATCAAAACTGTGATTATTTTTAATAGAAAAAATGATCATAGTCAGAGGTAACAGAGTGTAATAGTCTGTTTATTTAAAACTTTATTTAAAATGAAGCACCACAAAATAATATACAGACTTGCATTCATTTACACACCCTTTGGGGGAGGCCATGGAAACTAAAAGACAGAGTTTAGTTGGTAGCAGTATGTCACTGGGGGTGGAACTTTGGGAGCTATTTTCATGATTTCTTTTTGCTTAGCTTTCTGCTTCCTGTCTGATAGGATGTGAGCAGCTGACCACAAGTTTCTGCCAACATCATATACTGTGCATACTCAGAAATCATAATTCAAAAATGTATATATCATTCGTTCTGTAAGTTCTCTGTGTCAGATATTTGGTCACAGTGACAAAAAGATAACTAATCTAATACAGTGATTCTACTTCATAGAAATCAGCCTAGCTTTCATACAAAGAGCAACTCCATTTCTTTGTACACTCGCACTATATTGACTATATAATAATTACCTAATTATAGTAATGCATTCAGGTGGAATAATCAAGCCTATGCATAAACAAAACCCCACTCAATCCCAACACATGAGATCAGAAGGACAGAAGCAAAACAGTACTGTCTATTCATTCAATAGCCAAGTGCCTTGGGCACGGATGCTTATACATTTTAGGAAAAGAGGGCCATGGGTTTATCCATTATGATGTTTCAGTCAAGATTAGTTATAAGAGCTCTCACAGAGGATTCTATGTTTTCTTCATGTTAGCGTATTGCTGGGGACATGTTAGGAACTAAGTTCATATTCATTGAAGGAAACATTCTACGAACATCTAAAGGGCTTCCATCCTGAGCAAAGCTTTGCATTTTATCACTTAGGGTAAAACAAAGAAGCATAAATTCTCTTTCTGGCTTTTGCTGAGCTTATGTGTAGCATTGTTGTATATTAATTAAGAATTGCATTGGGTTGTCAGTAACAGAAAGCAGAACTAAATGCATTTATGCAAGTCATTTATTTTCTTGTGCTAACTTGGAAACTCAGAGTTTATCAATCTTGGACTAGAATAATCATTCTATGAGTGTTTCAAACGCAGTCTCCTGCTGTTTCATTATCATTATCCTTGAACTTCTTTACTACCCTTAAAGTTACTTATCTGGTTTTATTAATCAGATACCTTCCCAGAGAGATAGAGATGGGTAGAGAAGCGACAATTGGTTCAAAAGGTTATAGAGGCCATAAAGTCCCGAATTCTATGGGAAGCAAGGCAAAAACAGCCAACAGTAAGTATGAGTCTAAAACCCACTAGAGTTCAGACACAAAAAGAGCTGTTATCTTGGTTTTCGTCCAGAGCCACTCCTATAATCATACGCCTGCTCAGAGAGGCAGAAGTAAGAAATTCGCTTTCACTCTTAAAACATTATATTCTTTGTTCTGTTCCCTTTTAGATTATTTGAGAGTAACCTACACAGGGGGAAAGAATTCTGCATTACCAAAATTAGTTTTCGCCTCATCCAAAAATACCTTTGCAGATGCATCGGGAATAATAGCTGGTGAATATGGATATCCCATGGTTCAGGCAAGTTTGGGCACATTAAGTCAGTCACTACATCAATCAAGTAAACTGGGGGAGCAAAAACCATCAGAAGCAGATGCCAGGTTGCAGAGAGAAGAAGGTTGCATTAAAGGGGCAGCCTAGTCTGTGATTTCATGCCATTTTGAGTATTAGTCTATCTTCACATAACTTTCTTTTTAGCACAGCAAGATAAAGAACCAATTTCATGGCTATAGAGCCCCAAATGAAAGCCAACAGAAATAAGTCTTCCCAACCATGAATCATTGTTATCCAGATAAAACCAGTATCCCATTACTAATGAAAAGGAGCAACTTGATTTCAAAAGGCTACTAGCAATTTCTTCCCTAGGAGTAACTGTACCTAAGGTATGTACCATGAAATCTTCAACTCCAGATTCCCCAAACTGAACAGACATGCAGACATTCTAAGATAATTACATAGTAAGCTGAGGCAAAAGCTATGGAATAGAGAGGAATTTCACCCTTCAACATGGGCCAGAGAACAAACATAGATAGACAAATTAAGGGGAAAAAAACACAATGTCAACACGGCTTTAAAGATTTCAAAAGCTTCTTAATTGATCTGAGCTCTCAGATTTCTCAATTCCAGATTTAAAAGTGAGAGGCCACGTTAGTGAAGAAGACACAAGTGGCATGTCATCACATAGTTCCCGGCATTCCACTGGCATTCCCTTGAAGTGCGAGTTTGGCTCTGCTCATATAACATCACATACATGGCCCAGAAAACAGAATCTCAAAGTTTCTAAACACCAGAGCCCCCAGAGTGTTGCACAGCATGTGTGCCCCACTTCCTCCTCCCTGTGGCAGACTTGCTTGTTCATAAGCATGATTTTTATTCTTAACCTCACAGCAGGCCTTGCTTCACTGATCGCTAATTATTACCCGCTCTTTTTGGTGACACTCTCAACCCACAGCTCAGTTTCATATCCTAAGAAACCTGTGAAAATGAAACAACACCAGATTTTCTTGCTGACATCATCCTGCTTCTGGTGACAGATCTGGAGCCTGTGCATGTTAAATCTGGTGTTATAAAAAAACTTTAGCTGGTGTTCAAACTGTCAGATATGCTGTGGAGGGCCCTGACTTGCTAGATGGGGCTTCTTGTTTTGACTATTCCGGTGGATTTTTTCCCCCTTAAAAGCTATGAGATCTTAAATACATGGTTGATTCTAAAGGAATTTTCATCTTTTCTTAGGGACAACAATTCCCACCCTTTTGGGCACTCCTTTTGTTACTTCATTTTGAAATATACTCTTTCTAGACAGATTGAAGACATGGCAGGGATTTATTGTTTCAATTTTAAATTTTTTTTAAAGGCTCTTGACAATGCTGTATGGTCAAAGACACCTTGGGATCTAGTAAGACCAGGATTGTGAATGGCTGTTCTGCTCTGAGAGAAGATAGAATCACCCTTTTATCATTTACATAGAAAAAAAATTGAAATTGTAGATTATCTAATGGGGCTCCAAATGTATTGTTAATTGTTTTCCCCAATGAAGAATTTGGAAAAGAAAATTGTTCCCTGATGGATAGTTGATTAATATCATAGCAAAGCCTAGCTGGGGAGGAGGCTCCTACTTACTTTTCACATTTGCATCCTTCTATATATGAGGAAAAAGGAAAGAAGACTAGAACACACACACACACACACACACACCTATACCTATACATGATTTTAGGCTTTGAGACACAGGTTGAGAGAGAAATGTAATATCATGTAATACATGACATCACCTGTAATAACCATGGCAATGTAGAGTAATCAAGAGATTTCTAAACTGCCACCAGGGACCCCTTAGCTAAGCAAAATATGTTATGGGACTTCTAAGAGAGACCACTGTTGTGGCAACCCTAATAAGAAAAGAGGGAAAGAGAGGAAGGGGCACGATTGTGAATTTTACTTTTCATTTTGCTACTAGAATTGTAGGCAAATCAGTGTTTATTAAAAGAAGTTAAATGATCTCACTGTCCCTTCTAGTCAAAAATATATGTTGCAGTGATTCTTACAGTCTTAAGTCTCTATAGAGAAGGAAGAAGAGGCTTTGGGATTTTGAATCTTACAATAATTTTCCATTAAAGTATGTACTCTTTCACTTGTCTATACTCTTCTCTAACACAATTAAAAATCATAAAAAGGAAGGAGGAACTTGAGCTGTGTTAAATACTACTCTCTATATGTATGAGTAAAATTCTGTGACCTTGAGATGGTATTGGCTATTACTACTGAGCTTTATATAATGAAGATATATTTAGTTTTTGTCCTAAGTATCACATGGGTGGAGTTAAGAAAAGAAAGATCATCTGACAGTTTGTTCTCTGCTTACAGGCCTCACTGGTAAGTCTGGTTACTATTAAGGCTCCAGTAACCCATATGACCAGTGTTACAAACTTACAAAACAATTTTCTAGAGAACAAGGAGTTCTAACCATAATAAAACCAAACACCAGGAATGCCTTGGTTTTCCCACTGGCTGGGACCATGCAAAGTCCAGACACCAACAAAGCATTTACATTGCTTTAATTATCTCACTGGTCCTTATACTGATGAGCATTTCCAAATATCAGGCTAGAATTACTCTAAAGAAATGCAGGGATGAAGCAGTCACCATGAAGGCATCCATGGACTCAGGTGGATATATAGTCACAAGGAGAAAATCATATGGAGCAAAGTTATGGAAATATACATGTTTTGCTGTGGTTTTACATAGGAAATGCTGAGAGCCCAGCTTGCATTAAGTCATGAGAAAACTTCCTGGACAAGACCATATTGAGAGAGAACCTTAAGGTAAAATTAGCTATTGAAAATGCCCACGCATACCAGGGACACTGTATTATCCCAGGAAGAGACAAAGTGAGAAGGTGAGAAGCTGCAGTGAGTAATGAGGCCAGAGGGGAGTTGTGTGAAAACTACACCACTGATTCTTACTACATCTCACCCCTCATGAGCCAGGGTAGGGTCTAGCTGTGGGTGGTAGTCATAGCGGGGTGTCTAGGAAATCTTACAGGATTGCTTGATACCAAGCCAGGAACAAATTATCTCAACGTGTTTATGAGATCTATTGCAACTTCATTTTTTCTTTTCAGATCATACAGCTGAGATATACTGTTGTTTAATACTTAGAAAGGCAGTTTTTCAGAGTTGACCTAGAATAATAGTGACTTCCATATCTCCTCTCATATGTATTCTCCCCTAAACCAGTCTGGATAAATCATATCAGGGACAAAATACAAACAAACAAACAATCCTACCATTTCTGTACATCTGAGGGTCAGAAAAGAAAATATTATGACCTACTGGAAAGTATTGGAAAAACCAGGGAAAGTTTTAGCTAGTGAAGAGAGCATGAAATAGGTAGTGAAGGCCCTGAGAAAAATCAGAGAGAGAAAGGTACAGATGAAGGCTGGTACAAGAATTGGTTTTCAGCCTCTCCAAGGTTGTCAACCCTACTTCCTCCCATCTTGGGACCCTTATTTTGGTTCTTTTTGCTTATTTCTGCCGGTCCCTGGGCCTCAAATAGGTTGGCTAACTCTGTGAAACAACAGATAAATAATTTGGTAGCAAAACCTATTCAGTAACATTATCATAAGTTAGCTATGGAGGACCACGAGACTCAAGATGAGGTTGTTACTTTATACAGGATGCTCCCAAAACCCATCTCCACCCAACCTAAAAGAGGGGACTTCTGCCCCTAGACCAAGCAGAGAGGGACCACCCAGAACCCCCTCTGACTGGCGATCTGAATTCTTGCTTAGGCTGCGAGGCTAAGCACTGCAATATAAATAAAACTTAAAAATATGTCTCTGAGTTCCCTGAGGGACAAGCCTGACTGCATAGGGGTTGATGTCAAAAGTATCCCCTCTCCAGGAAAAAGACATCGGGATAAGTATGGCCCTCATGACTTCAGGACTGAAGCCTTTCTATAGGATCACCAAGAACCGAGGTCTTCCCTGTGGAAGCTAATTCTCTCTCCCCACAGTCTTTGGTTGCCTGGAATTCTTGGTCTTCAGTGGGATTCAGTGAGTGAGATTTCTTCCTTCTGAATTATTCTGTTTATTGATTTTAGTGTTGGAAATTACTTTAATGGGAACATACTGACATAACATTTAATGAGGACCACTTGGACAATCAAGATAATGAAAACAGGGCAGAGAAGGACACAGTGTTTAGAGATGGAACTGACAGGGGGGATGAATTTATAAATAACTGGGGTCTCTAGGGCACAGCTTTTTATACCACAATCCAAGAATATTTTCCAGATATAAGACATGTTTCCATACATTGGAATTACTGGAAAGATCGATTAATGAATTCCAATCTGAAGTCCATTAATGAATTAGGTATCTCCAAGATATCTTGGGACAACTGTTGTATTTTTTCTTAAGTTCTCATGACCTACAAAACAGAATAAAAACAAACCCCACATACAAAAGATAATCAAATTAGCATAATATCTTTACAGAATATCTCTACAGAAACATGAAAAGATAGACAAAAGTGGCTCAACCTTTTATTTTAGCTCAAAAAATTAAGATGTGAGCAATCTATTTCTTATGTATCCATGTTGTCCAAGTATCCATGTTATAGGTATAGTCAAGTCAAGGAATATTGTACAAGTTCATTATACAAATAGTTTTGAGGCAAAATTTCATTCAATTGAAAGAATATCTTGGGAAATGTTTTGAAAGAGAGAAATGAGAAGTAGGACTAGTTAGAGTTATTAACAATTGAAAATTAAATAAGAGCAAAAGTAATGGAGGACATTTTTAATTTCTTAGTATGTTGGCAACTGTCAGGATCAAATAAGTCTTTCTAGGTAGCAGATATAATAAGCAATAAAACAGCATTCACATTATCTGATGAAAGCTATGCCATCACTCAGTCTTCCCCAATGATTGACAGGAGAGCGCAGAAGTCCAGTCCCACTTCTAGGAGCATAAGATACTGAAGAGTCTTTTCCTCCTTTAAGCATTCTGTGGCATTGACAGAGACCTTCCCAGGGTCTGAATCTCAGCATAATTTCTCTTACTACACAATTCTGCTCTCTTCTCTTCAAAAGATTTTGATTAAGAAGGTGCCTGCTCATGTACATAATGTGATAATTTCAATTTTTGAATCTACACTCTAGATAATATAATCTTTAGTGTTTTACAAGAAATATCTTGCAGACAACAAGGACATTTTGTAGCTTGAGAATACTCTAGCCAGCTGGCTGTCAATAAGGACCAAATTCAGAGTGGTAACTCGACTACAAAATTAGTTTCGGTGTCTTATTGGTTGACAAGAGTCCATTAATTATGAAGTTATTAGGAATTTGAGTATAATGAAGGAGATAGAAACCTTAAAGTATAAAACTGAGTGGCTATTGTTGAAGTATGCCTAAGCTTCACTGATAGTGTGGAAAAGACATAATTATCAAATCCTTGTTGCTAATCATCACATGAAATCTAAATGTGAATCTTAGAAAGCCTCCTTGGTAGCATAACAAAGACTTTCTCTCTCTCTGGGGAGTACTGAAAGCTACAATTCAAACTTAGCGTTTAGACATGGGAACAACTCATGTAAAAAGATTCAGCTTTCAACGACAAATGAGAAATATGAGTGGATGGATTTGAAAACCTTGACTGCTCTAACCTCCAGAATTAGTCACCTTCTCCTATTACTGAAGCTCCTTACCTCCCCTTCATCTTGGAGAGAGTGTCAGGGCCAGGGGTGAAAATAAAAATCCTGTAAGGCAAAGGACACTGTCAATAGGACAAAATGGGAGCTAACAGATTGGGAAACGATCTTTACCAATCTTACATCGATATAGGGCTAATATCCAGTACACACAAAGAATACAAGAAGTTAGACTCCACAGAATCAAATAGCCCTATTAAAAAAAATGAGGTACAGTGTAGTGGGATATTTTTCCCACAAGTTGGGAGGAGCTAAGGTGGGAGGAGTAAGGAGAGGAAGAAGAGGAGTAAGGAGAGGAAGAGGAGAAGGAAGAGGAGGAGCTAGGGGAGAGAACATCAGAGAGAGAGGGGAACATGGAAATGGACATGCGCCTGTCTCTAGCAGTCAAAGGTAGTTGGTATATCTAGGTTGGGTATTGGATTATTCCTCGGATTGTGTGGCCATTTTGTTATTGAGCATTATCAAATATATAAAGCCTTTGGATAATCTAAGCATTAGAGTCTCATTCCTACCGGGCCCACATGGATGGCAGAATGATCTTGGCTCAGCCAAGCATCATGGAGACAGCATGGTAGATTGGCAGAGCCATCTCCCACGTTGGCACCTTTTGGGTGGCAGGGCTGGTGTTTCTGGCTGGCCATTACTAGCTGTGACGTGCACATGGCCTCCGGCCACGGAACATGACAGCTGAGCTAGGCAGAGCTGCTGCAGCTTAGATAGTCAGCTTAACCAGAAGCTGTTTTAAACAATTACTTCAACAATACGGAGCTAAACAAAGAATTCTCAACTGAGGAATATCGAATGGCTGAGAAGCACCTAAAGAAATGTTCAACATCCTTGGTCATCAGGGAAATGCAAATAAAAATAAAAACCAAAACAAAACAAAAATAAAAATAAAACCTGAGATTCCACCTCACACCATTCAGAATGGCCAACATTAAAAACTCAGGTGACAGCAAATGCTGGCAAGGATGTGGAGAAAGAGGAACACTCCTCCATTGTTGGTGGGATTGCAAACTGGTATAATCACTCTGGAAATCAGTCTGGCAGTTCCTCATAAAATTGAACATAGTATCTGAGAACCCAGATACATCATTCCTGGATATATACCCAGAAGATGCTCCAACAATTAACAAGGATGCATGCTTCAGTATGTTCATAGCAGCATTATCTATCATAGGCAGAAGCTAGAAAGAACCCAGATGTCCTTCAACAGAGGAATGGATACAGAAAATGTGGTACATCTGGAATACTACTCAGCTATAAAAAAACAGTGACTTTATGAAATTCAGGGGGAGGGGAGATGGGATAGTGGAATTTTGGGGGGACCAGAAAAGAGGATAACATTTGTAATGTAAATAAAGAAAATATCTAATAAAAAAAAGAAAGAGAGAAAAAGAATATACACGAAAGTCACTCAAAAGTATCTGGTTAGAAAAAGTACCACACCTTTCCAAAAGAAGAGGTCTTACAGATATTTGGCTTCTTTCCAGTATGTGTACCACTCATGACATTTTATTCTCCTCAGTTTTTGACTGCTAGAACGACTAGAGTTGAATCATTCTTCAGCCTCACTGAAAGTGTTTTATGCTTGGGAAAGGAGAAAAGTGACTCCTTCTCTTAGCATTCACTACTTCACAGTATGAACTGTAAGAGTTTGCCCAAGACTGGGCTCGGAAGGTGTCTTACGAAGATCAAGGAAAGCAAACCTGGATAAAAGGAGCTGTTTCATGTGGGAACACTCTTCTCAGATACAGAGTTTAACATCCTAACTAGCAATTGAAAGGTGATGCAAACACAATTTAGATGGTAACTAGAACATGGCAAGAAAAGCCCTTGACTCATATGAAGTGAAGGACAAATTTAGAAGATTTATGGCAAACGGGAGAAGAAAAAGTCTCCAAGATTGGTGATTGATTGAATAAACGTGGACAGTTTCTAAACTAAGTTACCACATACAACTCGCCCCTCATCACACCAATACATAACTATATTTCTAGATCAAATAGGACTATAGTGCCAATGTGACGTCACTAGACAGCCTTAATGTGTTATTCAAATTAGAATGATAACTGACCCTGGAACCTCCAACCAATAATCGCCCCTACAGCAATGATTCTAGGACATCAATAGGCTTAAGAATCACATAGGAATCTTGTTAAAATCTAGATTCAGGTTTCAGAAGTTGGGGAGTTTGAAGCCTGCACTTATGCACTCATAACACATTCATGGGATGTGCTTTATGTTACCAATTGAAGAGCCTACTCAAGAGCACATCCTGTAGTATATCCATTGAGGTCTACAAATGTCCAAATTATCTTACTCTACTCTCTCACAAAAAAGTCCTTTCCAGTATACATTTAAAATCTCTTGCAGTGTTTATTTGCTCCTAGAAACAAACTTTGGATGTTCTTGCTACTAGATCTTAAGCTCAGAAAATTTCTTCTATGGGTGCCATGCTTAGACATTAGTGTCTTATATCAAATTTAGAACTCCCTTCTCAGCTTACTGGCTCCAATAGTTACTCAAAAGATTCTTTTCTCTGGTGATATACATACTGCCTGTATGGGTAGGACTACATGGGTACAGAACCACTGTTCCCTTCACATCTCTCTAACCCTCTTAGACTAGAGTACAATTATTTTATTTCCTTTTAATTTCATGACAGTATCCCAGAGCTCCTGCTGCCTTTCCTCTTGGCTAAGATGCCCTTCCAATGGGCTAGGATGACTATTTAAAGATATTTCAGTAACTTTTTAATTTTCGGGAAAAAGTCTAACTCCCTATAGATTTTTATTTTTAGAAGTCTTCTAGTCTTTGTACATAGAGGAAGCCCTTCTTACTTGTAATATTCAGCTAATTCTGGATTAAGTAGAAAGCGAATTCTTAGGGGCATGCACTTATAGGCTCAACTATATCCACTCAAAATTAGCGTTCATGAAACTCTAAGCCTGGTATTTCATAGTAAGAATACTTTTTGAAAATTTTTAATGAAAATAATAAAGGTGAAATGAGGTCACAGAGATAAGGCATAATCCAATATGATTGGTATTCTTGTAAGAACAGACTAGGACAGAAATGTGTGCATATGAAGGAAATACTGTGTAAATATCCAATGAGAAGAAAGCTAATCCACCTGCAAGCCAAGATGAGAGAACTCAGAGAAAAATGAAACTATCACCTTAATCCCACATTCTAGCCTCTGGTAGTATAGGAATATAAGGTCCTATCACCCAAACCACCCAGGCTGTGGTAGTTTCTATGACATCATTAGTAAATGTTAACTAATCTAAGCATTTCATTCTTGTTTTTGCAAGCTGGTTGTGAGTAGTTTAGCAGAGTACAGTTGGACTTACTGTGCACTGGCCAAAAATTGACTGATCTATGTTAGACAATCAATGGCTTACCTAGGGGACTTTAATTGCAGTTTTAAGCTAATACCCGCCCAGTTAGTTCTCTATGTGTTTCTCATATTCTCTATACCAGAGGTTAGCTAAGACATGTTCTTCACATGCTGAGCCAGAAATCAAGAAGAGAAGCCAAGACCTACTATGAAACATAAGGTCCAGTGTTATACTAATAAAAAAGATCTTAATGATGTTTCCATAAAAGGTGTATATATGTTAATATGGTATATTCCTAGAGAAATGTATCAACAAGATGTCAAATAAAGAAATACATCATTCATTTTGAATGCCAATTATTTAAAGAAAGTAGTAAATCAAACAACATTTGAATAACCAAAGTAAAATTCCCTGGAGTTGATTAACATTGAATTGTAATTGAAAGAGAGAATGGTTACAGAAAAGATGAAAGAATGAATGAATGGTCCTAAATAGATGTGTTACACAGCAAAGGTTTGGGTGATGCTGAGGTTTGCACAGTGCTCCCTTGGCTGAAGCTAAATCCTTTTCAGGATATACACAATCCACCTCTCACCCAGAAACAACTTCCCCGGAGGAGTGGAAGCTTCAAAGAACAAATATTCTCAGGGGAAGTGTGATGATTTATGAGATGACTTCTGAAAAGACTGTCAGAAATGAAATGAGAGAGAGAGAGAGAGAGAGAGAGAGAAAGAGAGGGAGAGGAGAAGGAGGAGGAAGAGGAGGAGGAGGAGGAAGAGGAGGAGGTAGAGGTAGAGGAGGAGGAGATTAAAAGAAGTCATCAGATTTATTCGTTGTTGACCACTCATCTGGTGCTGCTTCCAGACGATAAATACTCTAAAAAGCAGGGGAAATTATATGAAAATGAGAAGTTGGCAGTTAACTGGCCAAGCATATTAAAAGAGAGTTTGTATAGCACTGGTATGAAGGAAGCTATTTTTTACTTCAATAATCCCTAATGTTTGAGACCTTCTAGAATCTTCTCCAAGTGAGATTGTTATAGCTGTACAGTTTAAAGAATCTTATGTCATTCCTCTCTGACTCATCCATTAGATTTTAACAACATCACAGTTTATTGCTGAATGGTTCAAGTGGCCAATCTTATCCTAGAATGATCTCTGAAAACTAAGACAATTTTACTTGGCCAACATAGTCACAAGATTTCAGAATTGGAAGTGCACATTGATCTTCTTCTGCACTGAACACTAAGAGGAGTGAAGAATTTTATGCAGTTTTGTCCTTGTAAGATCTTACTACGATCTAGGATTGTAGGTCTCAACTGTCCTAATGATATGACCCTTTAATACAGTGCCTCATTGTTATAGTGACTTTCAAACATAAAATTATATTTCTTGATACTTTATAACTGTACTTTTGCAACTGTTATGAATTGTAATATAAATATCTGATATGCAGGGTATTTGATATTCAACCCCCAAAGGGTGGAGAACTGCTGTTTTAGGAGACTAGAGTTATGAAGGGAGTGGTGTTCTATACCTAGGCAATTAATTGACTAAATTAAACATTAGAAGCATTATGTAGTGAGTTACGTATGGGCTGACTGTTGTATCGGGTATTTTAGAAAATAGTTATGTTATTTATATACCAACCCTATTAGTAGTTTTCCTTTGTTTCTCAAGTTTTAAGAGGCAGTAGTTACTAACAGTGGACTCCAAACTCTAACTTTACTCCCAAGCCCAGTAATTTGTTAACAATCTTAGACCTTGATTGTTGAGTGAAACCTTGAAATCTCTTCCCACTCCTACGAAGTCTAGAGAACAAACAGCTCAGGCATTCAGTGCAAGCCTTTCTCTGTGTCCTGATGTCTGCAACACAATAGCTTCTCTAACAATTTAAGCTCTAGAAGCCTTTCTTCCCAAGAAATTCCCAATGCTGGCTTCAGGTGAGGTCAAGGTTAATGTGCAGAGGATATGCAGATTATTCTTATGCACATATACAGTTAGAATTTATTGAATAATCATCATGGGACAGTTTCTGTATATCAACATAAACAATAATATCATCATGAAAACTATCATAGTGACTAAAGCCACAATGTGTGAGGCACAGAGCAAAACAATTTTAAGTAGACTTGAAGGAGGAAAGGTTTCCTGGGGGAAGCATAAGGACAGGAAATACTTCTTTTCATATATGAGAAAATAGGAAATTACAGACGGCCCATCCTCTGTCTATGATGCTACAGATAGCAACTGGTAGTCTCCATTGTAATCTTGATCCTCTTAACTTCAAATAAAACATTCCCCCAAATAATCATAGTCCCCTTCTGATTTAAAGTAAGGAACTAATGATATTAAACATGAAATGTCAAGGAGATGTGACAGTTTAGAAAAATAACTAATGAACTAGATGAAGAATTAGCTCAGTGATAGGGCACTTGCCTAGAATATACTAGGCTATGGATTAAATTCTACACAAATGAATGAATGAATGAGTGAATGAATGAATGAAAAAAATGGCATCCTCAGTGACTTCCAAGAAGAGATAAAGAGATAAAACAGTAAAGAGTTACTACCATGTTCCTAGAAAGCTACCATTCATTGTTAGGTTTTAGATTTCATTTTAGAGATTTGATTGCCCAATATTCCATCATGTTAGATACACCTTTGTGCAGAATAAGATGGAGTCGGGGCTGTGCTCTGTATAGTATATCGGAAATACTGACTCTATTTACTATGGAAATTTCCACAACGTTTGACTGCCTAACAATTCCATGAGGAACACAACTTGGAATATGATGAAAAGCATGGTTACAGAGCAGTGTCACGTGTGACGCTCCAGCTGAGGTTCACCCCACCTGAAAAGTGACCTTTGAAGGATGAGACGGAAGCTTTCATACAAATGGAGAAGGAAAGTTTGTGGCAAAAGTAACCATAGGCTTAGATTGTTTTTTTTGTTTTTTGTTTTTTTTTTCGAAACCTATTTTACTTAGGGTCCTTAAATACTTCAATCTCCTTTCTAACTCACTGACCAGAGGTGGGGGGAAAGGAGGTTACCAGGAAAAGGGTATTGTGGACCTGTTTAGAAGTAGTTTCTCACAGTTATTCCACTCTTTGTTGTCAGGATACCAGCAGTTTAGTTCAATAACAAACACCAATCACAGAACAATAGTGGTGGTATAATCCAGCAGAATCAGCAAGACTCCACCTAATTGGCACAAGTCAGGAGAAGTGGTCAGAATTAGCCAGAATACCACAAGAAGTTCTTGACTCATTTCTCTCTATGAAGTAAAGACCAATGAAGACAAGCGAAGGCCAGCAAAAACAGTGAAGACCAGCCAAGACCAGTGAAGCATTGCACAGAGTACCAATGCAAGAGAGTCCTCTTACTATTCGTGGGGTTCTATTTATATTTTTTCTCAATATCATACACCCTTTCAAGTGTCTGGTTTTAGCAAAATGTCCTATGCACTCTCCAAAGATAGCTTCAGAAAAACATCAGATGTCACATCTGGGTTGTTAAAGAAACCAGAAATTTCACTTCAAGTAACAGTAGGAAAACAGTGCTCAAGGAAGGGGACACATTCCACTTCATATAAAAGAAAGTGATTTCACATTACCTAGATACTTTGGAAATACTCACTTAAAGAAGATAAGGAAGATGCCACACAAGGGAGCACTTTTTCTTTTTTCATTTTCTAGACTTACTAAAAAAATCACCTCTTTTTTTTTCTTTTGTCAATATCAATAACTTGTGTCATGTCTCAGCACAACCTGCTCAAGGATTCAGGACTTATTATCCTGGCATTGATATCTGGGATAGGTCTGAGATGGTTTCTTGAAGGTTGTACAAGGTAATTGACTACATACAATAAATGAAATGCTGGGAATGCTAGAAAGAATGTTCAAAAGGCCAAAGGGCTACGAGGAAGCGAGAATATTAGAATAGGCTTAAAAGTTGAGAATAGTCAAAACTATGAACTACATACTGGAAGTAACTACAGATACTGCCTTATGGAGGCTTTAATAAAGGTTCTAACAATGATGGAGAGGCAATACAAGAAGCTCAGGGAAGAACTGTATCTATTGCCATCGCAGCCAAATACACGACCTTTTGGTTTGTTTTCTATTGGAAGACTATGAAATCATGCCAAATAACAAAGGCCAAATGACTTCAGTTAACATTCAAAGGCAAGGTAGATGTAATTATAAGATTGGAAAGGGCCAGGGAGCAGCCAAATTAATTTGACCTCAAGGGGTCTACAAAATTATTAGAATGTCCCAGGAAACAAGATCGGTGGACAGCCATAAGAATATTGTTCAACTTGATCTAATATAATCCCTTCCCCTACACTTCACCAAAATCAAGAGCTAACTGTTGTCAAATAAGACAATAGTAAACTTGTTGCCATTCATTCAATTTCTGGCTCCAAATTAATTTGTAAACTCAGAGCTGTTTTTTTTTCCTCTTTTTTTTCATTTAAAAATGTATTCTTCTCTCATATAATGCATCCCAATGCAGCCTTCTTTCCCTCCAGTTCTCCCTGTTGCTCCCTCCCCTCTCCTCACCCCAAGATCTACCCCTACTCTGCTGCCCCTCAGAAAAGACCAGGCCTCCCAGGAATATCAACTAGACATGGCTTAATAAGTTACATCAAGAATAGCACAAACCTGCATATCAAGGCTGAAAAAAGTAACCCAGTAGGAAGAAAAGAGGCCCAAGAGCAGGCAGAAGAGTCTGAGAAAGCCTCCACTTCCTCCCACTGTTAGCAGTCCCATAAAAACACTAAGCTCTACAACCATAAAGTGTGTGCAGAAGACTCATCTCAGATTCATACAGGCTCCCTGATTGTCACTTCTGTCTCTGAGCCCCGATAAGCCCTGGTTAGTTGATTCTGTGGGCTATGTTCTTGTGGTGTCCTTGGTCCTTTGCCTCTTATAATCCTTCCTCCTGACCCTTCTGCTGTTTTCCCCAAGCTCCACCTAGTGTTTGGCTGTGGCTCTCTGCATCCATTTCCATCAGTTGCCGGGTGAGGCCTCTCTGAGGACAATTGGAGGAGGCATCCATTTATGAGTATAAGAAAATATTAGGAATTACTTCATTGATTTATTTTTTGGCCAGTGTGTTTGCTTCTACCCTAAGTCTCTGGGTCACCCACGTTAGACTGCTCATTAGTTGGTCACTTCCACAAACTCTGAGCCCCATCACATATTACAGATGTCAAAAGTTGTAGGTCAAAGGTTTTGTGGCTGGGTGAATGTTCCAGTCCCACCACTGGAGCCTCAGCTGGTTAGAGATGATGGACAGCTCATGCTCTGTATCCACAGTGACTGGGCATCCTCACTAGGGTCACCCTCCTAGGTTCCCAAAATTTTTCATTGCAATAAGTTTCCACATTGCCTCTGGAATGTCCCTCAATTCCAGTAGTGTCTCTAAGTACTCTCTCCCTCTGTCCCTCCTTTCTCCACCTGAACCTTCTAGTTTTCATCCCTACATTCCCCCCAGTACAACCACAAAATTTATTCTACTTTTCCTTTTCAGGGAGATCCATGAGTCCCTTCTTGAGATTCCCTTGTTATTTAGCCAGAGGCTTCTTTTTATTTAATTTTCTTTATTATCACATCATTATCATCCATGTCACCATCATCATTATTATTATTATATGCCTCTCTCTCTCACTCTGTGTGTGTGTGTGTGTTGCACACATACAAGAAGAGAGAGAGAATGTGAACACTTAAGGGTAAGGGTAGTTGTATGTATACCACAGTGCACATGAAATGTAGGAGGACTACTTTAAGATTCTGTTCTCTTTTGATTGTGGGTTCAGGGGATCAACCTCAAATCATCAGGTTTTCACAAGTTCTTTTTACATGCTGAATCACCTTATCTACTGTAGATTCAGAGACTACTGATGAAGACTTAGCTGGGATCCATGCAAGGCTTCTAGTGTTGGGAATGAGACATCCAGGATATGCAGGGGAGGCTTGCTTGCTTTTAGGAAAGACCCAACAATAATGCGATTGCCTATACACCCAAGAAACGCTTTCAAGTCTACATTCTAGAGTAACTGTGCAAAAGGAAAATGCAACACCTAGATTTTCAGGTACAGCTAAACACAATCTAATCTGGTACTGATGTGAGAGTCCCAAAATTGAAGCCAGTAACCTCAGATGATGTGAAAGCCATGTTCTTTCGGGTGTATTCTGAACTATGTCAGTCCTTCAGACCATATGCCAAGTTTACAGACACAGATCTCAATTTCCAAGTGTACAATTCATAGATATTCTTAATAGTGGACAGAACATTGTTATTGTTCTTGAACTATAGAATGTGAGTAAAAATTATGGCACATTCCAGAGATTGGCCCCACCATGTGGCCAAGATATTTAAATAACCCTGAATTCCAGGATAATTGTCATTGACCTTACTACCAAATACTTAACATGATAAAAACCTGGTGGGCCTATAGCTGCTACTCAATTCATATACAAAGTTCACTATGGTGGAAAGCAGTGAACATTTATAGGGTTATAGTTATCTCAACTCAGCTCTGTTTAAAGTATATATGATATGATACAGATCACCACAGACTTTGGTCTTATGTACAAGGTCACTGTTCTGTTTATTTCTCCAACTCTACCAGGAAGGAAGATCAAAAGTACTATTTTTTTTATATAAAGATCAACACTATAGAGTCACAACTTTTCTTAGGACCAACTTTTAAAGTTTTATTACATGTATCTCTTGATAAGAGGAGAGATATTACCATGGTGCATGTGTGGGAGTCAGACCACTTTCAGTAGCCAAATCCCTCCTCTACTACATGGGTCCTAGGGATGAAAGAGTTACCAGTCTTGATCTCAAGTGCCTTAGTATTCTGAATCATCTCAGGGACACTTGAAGACTCTTGCTATCTGTCCTAATGTAGTCATCAGGATTCTCAATTACATGGACACTGTCCAAAATATCATGCTAGGGCCAGTGAGATGGCTCAGTGGGTAATTGTCTTTATTTTACAGCTCTGGCAACTGAGTTTAATGTCTAGAACCTGTGTCAAAGTGGAAGAAGAAAACCAATTCCATAAAGTTATCCTCTGACCTGCACATGCATACAGTGTTACGTGTGCCCCTACACATGCATTGTGCACACACATACAATAATAACTTTTAACAGATATCATGCTAGCCTGTATTGAGTAGGCACACAATGCGTATGATATTACTCTAGCAATATTTGATGGACAGGAGTCAGTATTCTAGGTCTCTCAGAAGTAGACATCAAGAAGGATGGAGATTAACAACAGGAACCACTAGCTGTCTACTGTCTACTGTAGTAGTAATTTTGTTAGGAGAAAATGGCTCAATGCAGAGTGAAAAGCACATTCTAAAGATGGGCAATTTTTATATCTTGTACTTATTACTTCTAAAAAGAAACCAACCAGTTTGGATTTTGGAGACTGCATAATGACTGCATTTGAAAGTATTTTTTTTTTTCAAATTAAAACATCTGGCATCTTAAACATTTTATCATTTTGAATGTGATCAAGAGGATAGTCATGGGGGAAAATCTGCAATAATTCTAGACTACAGGACTAGCTACCTGTAACATGGTACCCATGAACTGAGAGTGATACTCTGTGACCGATAAGGATGTTGTCTCCAATCCTTGAAAATGTGTACAAGTAACATATCCCAGATTATTTCTACAGCAAAGAATGATTATTTAAAATCAAAGAACAATGATTTAAAAAGGAAACTAGTGGTGCTGGTTCTGTATAGATCAAGCACCAGCACGTAATCACAAGTTACTAATGAGGAAGGCCATCATAAGCTTGGATTTGACAGATAACTCTAACTCTAATACTGAATACTCAAAGCAGTAGTCTATTAGATCAACAGTTTTCAACCTGTTGGTTGTGATTCCTTTGTGCTGACCCTTTCACAGCGGTCACCTAAGATCATCAGAAAATACACATGGTTTACATGTGATTTGTGTGTTTCCAATTACAGCTATGAAGTAGCAATGAAAATAGTTTTATGGTTGGAGTTCACCACAACATGAGGAACGGTATTAAAGGGTCACAGCATTAGGAAGGTTGAGAATCACTGCTGTAGATGACAGAAGTTATATATTCAGAATCACTCCCAAGTCAGTGAGAGAAGTATGTTATTTGATAATGCCTTTTAGTCATACTTTCACTAAAATGAATTTCTATTCATGTGGGGGAACAAGGGGGAAATTCCTATGACAGAATGTGGGATGTGTAATAAAAACCTGAGCTACTGCTCTTTTTTGCTCATTTGAGGTAAAAATAAACTACTAGTTAAATACAGAACCATTTGGCATTATGACTAGGAATGAGGGAAAAAATCTCTAAATGGGAAGGAGTCTGGGCATTAGAATTTATCATTATCATTGTATGAATAGAAAATTGCCTTGAGGTGAGGATTATTCTCACATTTTATAGCTATACTGACAGCCTTGTCTGTTTGAACAGGAGCTTAGAAGGAACACTACTTGATCAGAGACGAGGGCATCTGTGAACGAAGCAGTGGATGAGCCCATGGAAGTGATCAAAAACCATAGTGATCTTTTAATCTCTTAGTAATAATGTCCATTAGAGAATGGCTATTATAGAAATGCTTAATATAAGATAATGCATCCACTGGCTGTCAGCCAGTCTCTATCTTTGGTAAAACCTATGATTAGGCAATGGACTCATGAACTGAGTAGCCATTGTGTTACAGATAAAGGGTATACAAGGGCTCAAAGTTGGGGTCCCTTGATCAAGGCATAACAAGCTTCTTTTTGCCACCAGCTGTTCAGATTGCCAACAAAAGATCCACATTGCATCTGTTGATACGGTACCATTTCCCAAAAAGACCTGACAGTTTGTAGCAGTTTGACCACATCATGTTTCTCTTGTCCTTGATGATGTATCATTTCATCCTTAAATGAAATAATATTTACTCTGCAAATGCCTTAATCTTCCCTCTCTTCTGTGTTTCCTTTTGTACTGCTACATGTCTGATTTATGGGCATGGAATTCCATTCAGTATCTTTCCCTAAGGGGCACATTTGCACTATAATTGTTCCTTTACATCATGTGCTATTTGTGAAGACTTGTTTGTTCTGAGTGTTGGTGTTCCAACCTTTTATGTCACCTTAGAAGACTCCTCATTCATACTTCTGTTCAAAGTGAAATAGCCTAAGAAGGATAGCCCTTGTTGTTGCAGCTTCTACCCTTCCCAGCTTCTCTCAGCTGCACTCATCGGTATGGAATTAGGTTTTGGCAGGTCATAATGAGTCCTCCTCCACTGCTCGCTGCTTGTGGTCTCAACACTTTAACTCACCATTGAGCCCTTGCCTTGGGCACCCTGCTGACATTCAAACTAGAGAAATCCTCAATATGCATGAACAGCATAATTACACAGACTTTGACGTCTCCCTTCTGAGATAATTATAGAACTAAGCTGCAGTTTTTCAAACAAATCAAATGTACAGATAGACAAGGGGAAGGGTATCTTGATGGGCTTAAGGGAACTCAGACATGCTCTGGCTCTGTGCCCACAATCAGAAGCACAGTGAGTCTTTTGCCTTAGCGGGGAGAAGCTTCCTATCAGAACTCTTAAGGGAAATTTGTACCACCAATTCCTACCCTCATAAACAGGAATCCTGCTGGTAATTTGTTCTGTAAGGAAAACAGAAGTGCTGATGAGGCTTCATCAGGAACTATATCCTGGATTTCAGCAAGAAAAGGAGTTATTGAAACAATTCCCGACTCATGGCCTGGAGGGCTTTGCAATTTTCTTATATTCCTTGTCTCACAAAAGTTCTCAGCTCAGAATACAGAATATAATAAATCTAATGAATAAAATGCTGATGAAATTGTAAATCTGGGCAGCCAGTGACAAAAAAAATCTAACTCTCCACTTGTTTAGGTTTTAGAAACTTAGGTTTAACTCATGGACATCTTTGAGCGATGAGCCATGGGTTCTTCCCTCTAGTCTCCCCTCATTCCTTATTTTCTTATGTTCAGTCCATTTTGTCCTGGTCTGAAAATCAGTGGTATTGAAGACTAGGCAAATACTTCACTCCCATATTTTGGACAGGAGTAAGAAATAAGACTTCACTAAGATTAATATGATAAGGTCATAGGTAATATGAATTAAAATATCAAGAACTGAGATAACTCAGGTACTTGTGAATATCTACCTAGCCAGCCGCATTCTGAGACAAACATACGAGCAATCATGAAGTCTGAAAGGCTAAAATGGTTGGCTCTATATCTCACCTTTAGATAAAGCTCAAGAGAGAAGATTCAGCTTTGGGGTAGAACTTTTGCAAGATTCACAGAGGAGGCTGGCTAGAATTTAGATATGTATCCTAAATGAGATGAAGGAACTCATCTCATTTAGATAAGTTAAACAGAGAAATTGTGTAAAATCTATGAAGGAAGGATAAAAAAAAAACCCACAAAATCTCACCTTCTTCGAGGGTCTGTACATAAGTGAAAGGAAATAAAATGTTGCATTTTAGGGTCCCACCAACCCTCAGGGTTTGCTCCTAATACACTGGGTCTTGAATCAGGTTGGCACTATGGTGCCTCAACAGGCATATGACTCTTTGAGACTGGACTTCCAATCTGACACATGAGACTTGGTTCCAGCAGACACTGTATAGGCACTGATGAACAAGACTGGCAACTTACCTTGGGATCTTATTAAGACTCTGAGCATCTGAGAGGAGTCTTGGTTCAGAAGTGGAAGCTAGCATACCTGTTTGCCAAGGATATACTGTATATCAGTTTACTTAAGATATGGGGTATGTTGGACATTATTTTAGGATTTTTGTTTTTGTTGTTTGGTTTTTTTTTTTTACAGTGAATAGAAATAAAAAGTTAAAGAAGACCATAGTACTTCTAAAAGACAACTTTCAGAAAGTTATCGCCAAAGAACTTACCTGCCATGTCTAGTGTACTGCCACATTGGAAATCTTCCATTTATTTTTGAAGAATTAATACTTTCATTATATAACCAGAGAATGAGTTCCTATGTGTGGAGCAAAACAGAAAACACTGACATCCTGGGGTAAAGGCTTGTCCTTAGCATGACAGAGCCTGCCATGTGTAACTGTTTTGTTTCATGTATCTAGTCTGTCTGAAGCAGCACACAACAGTCTTGGAATGGAATGATATTCTCTCTGGAAATCTTACATCTCCAGGAGTTCTTATTCCTCTCAGCCATGGTATCTGTGAACCAAATACACTTGACATACCAGTTTTGTCAAAGTTTGTATCTTTAAACTTTAATGTTTTAAATTATTCATGCTCTCTTTTCTATATGTCTTCTCTTTCTACTTCCCTCTGAAGTGTCACCAACACAAATACATATCTCCTGGTTCATTGAGGTCAAAACTCCATGGTCTTACAGAATGAATTACTATCCATTGTAGTAGCTTATATTTATGTGTGAAGTGTATCGGTGGTGGTAGAAAAAGATGAAGGTGCAGATACCACCACCTAGGAACTAGGAGCTCATCCATTTTCTACTGAGCTTTTTGCTTCTTGTGTGCTTTTGTTGATGTGGCTCAAATGCTAAAGAAGTACCCTATTTTTCAGCTCTGGAAAGAATGAGCTGCAATACAATCATAGATATATATAGATATATAGATATATAGATATAGAGATATAGAGATATAGAGAGATAGAGATAGAGATAGAGATAGAGATAGAGATAGAGATAGAGGAGATAGAGATAGAGATATTCATGTTCTTCACCAACATAGGACATATAAGTATCTTTTGTAGGGGGCATGGTGATGGCTTCCACTTGGAAATCTCAAAATCAATTCTACTGAGGTTCTCCTATTCATCCGTGGTGTTACTTTGATAAAGTGTGTGTCATGTAGACTGAAAAACCAGAATTCACTGCTGATATTTGAGGTCTTAATATCCTAAAGTGTTTGACAAATGACTCAACACTACTAAGCTTCTGAATGAGAGAAGCTTTTGCCTGTGGTAACCACTCTTTCTATTACCTGAAAATCGTGGCAATCTGCTCAGAGAACAGCCTTCAATGGCTTCCCTAAAAGATAAATAGCTGCTTGTAAGCCACATTTCCTGTGTCCTTGGATGGTCAGGGCAGAGGTAAGAATTCGAAAGCTAACATTGACTATAGTCTTTGCATTATTTGGGCTGGGTACTATTGGATATTACTACCTTTCCCTTTCTGTTTTCATTAGATGGACATTCTACGCATCTTGTATATTCTCACCTCTCCATGAGAAGACAAATTATCTGATTAGGAAATTTAGCAGCAGAATCTTCACATCTATGACTGAATCTTTTTTCCTTTCTTTTTTGAATGCATCTAATTTTTTGGAAAGTGTACCCCTTTTGTCATGTTTCATAATAATAGGTCTGTCTTGGGGCGGTAGGTTTCTGGCCATCCATTACTTAGAGGCTTGGAGTAAATAACTATATGTCATACATTTAACTATTAGGAGATCCCTGTTACCTCATCCACAGTCTTAACTACTCAACCATTCTCCACCAAGAGTAGATTATTTAAATCTCCATATGATGATTCTGTGTTTCTCCCTGTGGATTCAGGACTCCATCAACAAGAAGGAATATGCTACCTAGAACTTGAACATACCCCGCCAAAAATTTTCACACTGTACATATTTACCAAGTACTCTTCTTTAGTGAACACCAAAACTACCACATAAAGACTATAGCATATGGAATGAAGATTATGTTCTTAAAGGTCTAGTTCCAGTATGATCTCTCCACTTATGAAAATCTCTGTACAATTTTCTAGCTTTCTAGCTTTGGCAGGACTAATACTGAAGGCATTTGAGAGACAGCCAATGTACGTTCAAAAAGGAATTCTAAGATTATTGGAGAATTTGACCACAGACTATCTTAAGAAAATAATCATAGAGTGTCTCATACCTTTTAAAAAATCAAATTCAGAATGATTTTTAAAGCTGGCAGATTTTATAGAATGGGAGACAAAGTTCTTAAGTTGAAATTAGGTATTTCTGAAGCTAGAATCCTGGAGGCAGAGGTAGCGAAGAGGATGAGACACAGGAAAATGTTTTAGAGTGAAAATCCCCCTAATACCAAATTTGACATGGCTAAGAAAAAGACATACCTGGTATCCAATATCATAACTATAGTTTATTTGAACAAAAGCCAAAAGAAGTATGCTTTCATTCAGCTTCTAAACAGACAAAACAGCAGCATTTAGGGACTCAAAACTAGAGCAGCCAAATTTTAGCAATTGCTACTGCTTAGCAGCATTTTGAATGGCACCACTGCTTCTTTTCTAAGAAGAACCATCTGTCAGGGAGGTGGTGGTATGTACACACTTTTAATCCCAGAACTGGAGAGGCTCAGGCAGGTCATCTCCAAGTTGGAGGCCAGCCTGGTCTACAGAGTGAGTTTCAGGACAGCCCAGGTTATAGAGAGAATCTCTGTCTTGAAGCACAAAAGAAAAGAAGAACCAGATATTATGAACCTAAATGATATATGTTTTAATGTGGTTTTTTTTAAGGGAATGATTTTAATTTCCTCCATGTTGACACAAGAAATGTCAACTGTTACACTAAACTAGATCCCAACAGGATATAAAGCAAAAAACTTTTCTGGGAAAATTTTAATAACGTTTTCTCCACTGCATGATCATCACTAAATTACTAGTCATCCATGTTTGAGTCCAAACCAGCTTCCAAGAGTGTAGTCTTAACAGAACACCCTCTAAACAGTTCCCCAGTGTAGGAAGATATAAAGACCTGCCCCACATCAGTAGGCTCCGAATAGAGCCGAAGTGTGCTGCCTGGGTTTTGCTTCCGTTCTTGGGGTATCCAGACACCTTTATACACCAAGCAGCGCTGGAAGGAACGAAGCTATCTGGGTGGGGTAGCTTCGCAGGATTTTGTCATGCTTATGTGCAGGGGGAAAATTGCTTTCTTAGAGAGGTTTTCAGTGAAATAGCTCTTCTGTATTTTGGGTAACAGGGCTATATAAGTCTTGGGAACTGGGTAGGGGTTTTCAGGTACCAAGGTGCCGGCAATGCTTCATTTGCATGATGAAGAATTCCAGGTGCTTCCTGGGAACATACTTATAGGGAGAGAGGAGGTTAAGCCTGTAATTTGGTCACCAAGCTAAGTAACTACCTCAAGAGTGGCTGAGGTGGGGGTTATACAGACTAGGTGTACCAGAGCATGCCAACCCAGAGCAAGGGGGTAGGGGGTGGTAACAGTCCTAACTCCTGCCAGTCTCAAGACCAGATTTTCTAGGCTTGGACACATCTTGACCTCACTCTTGTGCCAGACTAGCTCTTCCAGTTGCTCGGCTTTCCAGCCCCACCCAAGGGAGGACATTATTAGGATTTTTCTTTCAGATCAAAAGGTAAAATAACAGTTTCCAAAAGTTTATCCACCAAATTGTGTTCTGAGAGAAATTAAAAGTTTTCAAGAATTTTAATATGCCTTGACTGTAGAATAGAGACAGATGAACAATCCATGCTAATCCCCGTATTGTCACTTATACCTCTAATCCAAGCGTACGCTGCTCATCTGAAATTCATGACTCAGCATCGGAAAATTAGGAGCATTTAAACTAGAAATATGATACCCAGACCAATGTGGTCTGGACTTTTAACATCTGATGAGACATTTCTATAGTGAAGCATAAGCTATTCATATAACTCATGAAAAAGATGAAGCTAGCATCCCTATATGTGACACGTAAGAGTCTACATAGCCTCAGATGATGTTTCGCCGCCAAATGCTTTGCAAAACAACTTTGGATTTTTCAGGATTTGGGGATTTAAGAATTACAAATAAGAGATTACTTTCCTGTAGTAATATTGATAAGCTCTGAAAATAATTACACTAAGAATTTACATATATTATTTTATTTAATCCTCTCAGCAGGCTTATTAAAAGACAACTATTCTAGTTCTCCTATAAATGTTTTAAAAACTGACTTAAGCTAGCTAGTTAGAGTCAGATCAGTATTTGAATCCAGGAGCCCTAGTGTCAAGAGCTGTGATTGCATTGTTTCTTTTTCGAATTTTAAATTTTAAAACTTAAATTTAAAAATGTTGCAATTTTTAAAAATTGAGTATTGAAATTAACCAGACCCCAGATGCTATGGATTTAAATATCTGGGTTATTTTTTCTACTTCACTAAGGGGGTAGTGTTGGTCTCAATAAAGAAGGAACTAAACCCACAGAAAATTAGAATTGTCCTTGAGAACAGCAAAAGAATCTTCAAGAACGATTGCAACCCATTTCCTTTCATAAAATCAAATCCCTGTTAATTAAGTCCTCTTCTCGCCCAGGCTAGGGGTTAGAGTTTATCATGCCTGGTAGACTGGTAGAGCCTTTCTTTAGGGTCTTGGTTATACCATGGCAGGTGTTAGAATAGATGAAGTTCATTTACACTCAGTGGAGAGACTACATCTTTCTCACATCTTCCTCTCCTACCCACCCATGTAGCTCAGTATCCCCTCCTCGATGGAAGATGGATAACTGAGTCTTCACCTTCCTTGGTTCTAGATCAGAAAATAAGAGCCAACTGGATTCCTTTGTATATAAAAAGTTAACTTGCTGCTTAGAAATAGACAGTGATGAGAGCTATTTTGTCTCCTGGGTACAAAACATGTCTCTTCTGTCCATTAAAGGAAGATGTCAAACTGCATGGAAACCTGGAGAGAAAACTATTTTGAGAGCATATGTATTATGTCCTTCTCATTCGAAATGGCAAACAAACAAACCAAAGGAACAAAAACTCAAAGCAAACTAATCTTTTTGCCACGATTCTTTCTGGTTCAGAATTAGTCTTGCTTCCATTTGCATTTGCTTTAAAGCAGTGATTCTCAACCTCCTTAATGCTGCAGAAATTTTATACAGTTCTTCATGTTATGGTGACCCCTGTGGTGGTTTGAATGAAAATGATCCTCATAGGCCCATAGGGGTATCACTATTAGAAGGTGTGGCTCTGTTAGAGAAAAATGTGGCCTGAGGGGTGGCACTGTGGTTTCAGAAGTTGAACCTTGGCCCAGTGGCTCACTTTCTTCCTGATGCCTTTGGAAGATTTAGAACTCTCGTCCCCCCTCCCACACCATGTCTACATGCACTCCTCTATACTTCTTGCAACGACAATAATTATAAGCCAGACCCAATTAAATATTTTCTTTTATAAGAGTTGGCATGGTCATAGTATATTTTCATTGCAATAGAAGCCCTAACTAAGACAATCTCCAACCATAAAAAATTTTTCATTGTCACTTGACAACTGTAATTTTGCTACTGTTATGAATTGTAATGTAAATATTTTTGGAGGTAGAGATTTGCCAAAGTGGTCATGATCCACAGGTTAAGAACTGATGCTCTAAGGTCACTGTGCACCGCTTCTTTATTAGGTCTTCTCCCAAACTACCACAGTATGCCATATCTTTTAACAGATTCTGTCCTTCTGAAAAGTCTTTACCTAATGCTTGTTTACATTAAATCCTGGATACCAATTAAGAACTCAGTATCTCCCATCAGACATTTAACTTCTCTTGTGCTTACACTACAATACTGGAAAGCAGTTTAATGTTCATCTTATACACAATTTATATGTCACCATACCTGTTTAGTTGCTTCTTGTGTTAAATGGTCCCTGAAAAAATGTGAACCATCCCTAACATAATGAAGCCACGTCTGTGTGGTTGCTCCAGCCACATCCACTGCAAACAGCAGAATTCTATCTTTGATATTGGCTAGCAAGGAGAGACAGGTAAGCATGTACTCTGATCAGATTGCAAAAAGTAAATGGCCCTACCATTCCAGGAGGGCTGAGTGCAGACCCAAGAGTACAGACATAATAATTCTGCATCTATCACCAGAGCAACTTAGCAAATGGAACAAGGCAAGGGAAAGGAGATGTTTCTTCTCTCTTCCTCCATTCCATGTTATGCAGCAGAGAAATTCATAGACTCTTTAGATCATAGCACATAACCTGTAGTAGCCAACTGTTCTTGTTATGCAATATGTTCAGTAAAGAATCCTTGATCTTTTCATGCATTTATCTCTGTTTCATTTGTGTTTAGTCATACCCTCTGCTTCACCAAGATTAGTCTGTCCTATGTCCAAAAATTATGTTATTTAGCAAAACTAGTTTTCTTCATACCCCAAATCTCGTAGCATTTCTTTCTGTCTCTACATTTTTCTTCTCCCAATGTCTGCTTGCATCTACAGCTAACCTACAAATTTCAGCTGTCCTTCAAGACGCATTATTATCATCAATTAATTTTCTAATTCAACAACCAGTTATAATTTTCCTTATTAAAAGCAAAATCTCCTTTGTGGTCATTTGAATAATAGTGGTCCCAATAGGCTTATCATTTTGAATGCTTAGGCACTGGAAGTGACACTATTTAGAAGGATTAAAGAGATTGAGAATTGTGGCCTTGTTGTAGGAAGTCTTTCACTAGGGGGGGGGGTTAGGTTTCAAAAACCCCTGCAAAGCCCAGAATCTTTCTCTTAGCCCAGCAGATCAGAATGTAGCTCTGTAAGCTTAGATTTAAAAAAGAAAACACCTTTTAATATACATATGTAGGGACCCATGGCTCCAGCTGCGACAGAGGATTGTCTTATCTAACATCAATGGGACGGGAGCCCCTTGGTCCTTTGAAGACTCAATGATAGGGGAATGCTAGGGCACTGAGGCAGGGGAGTATGGGTTTGGGAGCACCCTCATAGAAGCAAGTTGTATGAGCGAGGGGATAGGGGATTTAACTGGTATAGGGGATAACATTTGAAATATAAATAAATAAAATAACCAATAAAATAAATGAAAACAAAATAAAACAAAACAAAACTTTTAATGAGGGTTCTCAAAGGCTACCACCCCATTTATAGCACACCATCCAAAAGCAGGGAAGAAAAGATGGCTAAGTAGGATGTGGACCTGTTGAGAAGTAGTTCTTTGGGGTAGTTCCAATCTGCATTTGTCAGGAAACCAGCAGTAAACTTCAGTAGTGTCAGGATAGAAAATAGATGTCAAAATATCACTATTTGGAGATGATACAATAGTATACTTAAGTGATCCCAAAACTTCCACCAGAGAACTCCTAAACTTGATAAAAAAAAAAAAAAACTTCAGCAAAGTGGCTGGTTATAAAATCAACTCAAACAAATCAGTAGCCTTCCTCTACGTGAAAGATAAACAGGCTGAGAAAGAAATTAGGGAAATGACACCCTTCATAATAGTCACAAATAATATAAAATACCTTGGTGTGAATCTAACCAAGCAAGTTAAAGATCTATATGACAATAACTTCAAGTCTCTGAAGAAAGAAATCGAAGAAGATCTCAGAAGATGGAAAGATCTCCCATGCTCATGGATTGGCAGGATTAATATAATAAAAATGGCCACCTTGCCAAAAGCAATCTACAGATTCAATGCAATCCTCATTAAAATCTCAACTCAATTCTTCACAGAGTTGAAAAGAGCAATTTGCAAATTCATTTGGAATAACAAAAAACCCAGGATAGCAAAAACTACTCTCAACAATAATAGAACTTCTGGAGGAATCACCATCCCTGACCTCAAGCTGTACTACAGAGCAATAGTGATAAAAACTGCATGGTATTAGTACAGAGACAGACGGGAAGATCAATGGAATAGAATTGAAGACCGAGAAATGAACCCACACACCTATGGTCACTTGATCTTTGACAAAGGAGCTAAAACTGTCCAGTGGAAAAAGGACAGCATTTTCAATAAATGATGCTGGTTCAACTGGAGGACAACGTGTAGAAGAACGCAAATCGATCCATTCTTATCTCCTTGTACAATACTAAAGTCTATGGATAAAGGACCTCCACATTAAACAAGATATACTGAAACTAATAGAAGAGAAGGTGGGGAAGAACCTTGAATACTTGGGCACAGGGGAAAAGTTCCTGAACAGAACACCAATGTCTAGTGCTCTAAGATCAAGAATTGGCAAATGGGACCTCATAAAATTGCAAAGTTTCTGTAAGGCAAAGACACTGTCAATAGGACAAAATGACAACCAACAGACTGGGAAAAGATCTTTACCAATCCCACATCTGATAGAGGGCTAATAACCAATACATATAAAGAACTCAAGAAATTAGACTCCAGAAAATCAAATAACCCTATTAAAAAATGGGATATGGAGCTAAACAAAGAATCTCAACTGAGGAAACTCGAATGGCCCAAAAGCACCTAAAGAAATGTTCAACATCCCTAGTTATCAGGGAAATGCAAATCAAAACAGCCCTGAGAGTCTACCTCACACCAGTCAGAATGGCTAAGATCAAAAATTCAGCTTGTAGTAGATGCTGGCGAGGATGTGGAGAAAGAGGAACACTCCTCCATTGTTGCTGGGATTGCAAGATGGTGCAACCACTCTGGAAATCAGTCTAGCGGTTCCTCGGAAAATTGGACATAGTATTACCTGAGGATCTACCTATACCACTCCTGGGTATATACCCAGAAGATGCTCCAACATATAACAAGGACATGTGATCCACTATGTTCACTATGCTATATCCACTATAGCAGCTTTATTTCTAATAGCCAGAAGCTGGAAAGAACCCAGATGTCCTTCAACATAGGAATCGATACAAAAAATGTGGTATATTTACACAATGGAGTATTACTCAGCTATTAAAAGCAGTGAATTTGAGAAATTCTTAGGTAAATGGATGGAACTAGAAAATATAATCCTGAGTGAGGTAACACAATCACAAAAGAACACACATGGTATTCACTCACTGATTATTGGATATTAGCCCAGAGGCTTGAAATACCCAAGATACAACTCACAGACCACATGAAGCACATGAACAAGGAAGACCAAAGTGTGTGTGCTTTGGTCCTCCTTAGAAGGTGTAACAAAATACTCATGGGAGCAAATATGGAGACAAAGTGTGGGACAGAAACTGAAGGAGGGGGCATCCAGAGACTGCTCCACCTGGGTGTCTATCCCTTGTGTAGTCACCAAAGACAGACGCTGATGTGGATGCCAGGAAGTGCATGCTGACAGGAGCCTGATATAGCTGTCTCCTTAGATGTTTGCCAGAGCCTGAAATATACAGAGGTGGATGATTACAGCTAACCACTGAACTGATCATGGGGTTCCTAATGGAGGAGTGAGGAAGAATACTGAAGGAGCTGAAAGGGTTTGCAGCCCCATGGAGAGAGCAACAATACCAACCAACCAGAGCTTCCAAGGTCTAAACCACTAGCCTGGGAGCACATTGGGTGGGACCCATGGCTCCAGCTGTATATGTAGTGGAGGATGGCCTTGTCTGTATAGGTGGGAGAGGAGATCCTTGGTTCGATGAAGGCTGGACACCCAGTGTGGGTTATTCGAGGGTGGGGAAGTGGCAGTGGGCGGGTAGGTGGGTGCACATCCTCATAGAAGCAGGAGGAAGGGAGGTGGGATACGGGATTCCTGGGCCGGGGTGGGGGGGAATGGGGTAAGGGGATAACATCTGAAATGTAAATAAAATATCCAATTAAAAAAAATAAAAAAAAGAAAACAGAAATAGCAGTAGCATGATCCAGCAGAAGCCACCAGGCCTCCATCAAATCTGCAATAGTTATTGGGAGTGGCCAGGACCAATCAGGACAGCAGGATAAGTTCTCTGCTGTGCCTCTCTCAATGAAGGGAAGATAGATAAAGATGGAGGAGGAGAGACCAAAGGAGCGTTGCAAAGCTAGCTATATAAGCGTTCCACCACTGTTCATTGAGTTCTATTTATACTCTCTCTAAACATCATATGTCCTCGCACGTGTCCTGCCTTAAAAAAAAACAAAGTATGAGTCTGCTTTAGCAAAACATCACTTGAGTCTGCATCACATGACATAGATGCTACATTCTACTTCATACCTCTCAGCTACTTTTCCAGCATCAAGAGTGCTGCCAAACTCCCCACCCTGATGATAGTGGACTAAACTGCTGAAACTGTAAGCAAGTCCCCAATTAAATGCTTTTCATTCATAACTTGGTCATGATGTTTCTTCACATCAAAAGAACTAAGACACTTATTATCGTGTGTGATATATATTATTATGGCCTAAGCTTTACTAAATATTTATTTCTATTAGAGGTTGAGCTTAATAAGGGCAAAACTACATTCTATTAATTTGGAATATCTTTCCATACAGGATATATTCAATTTAAGCTGGTGTGTTGCTACAGGGCTGAAATTTTAGCATTCTAGGGACTAAGGATAGGAGGATCACTAATTGGAGGCCCATCTTGGTTACATACCTAGATTGTCTTGTAAGAATATATGAGGGGCAGAATCAGGAGGAGGAGGAAGATGAGTGGAAAGAAGCCAGTAGTGGGGGTGCATACCACGAAAGCTTCAACACAAGGCCATTTCACACCAGATGTGGGCTTTACTAGCTAATTCTCTTCACCCTTCTATAGGTCACACATTCCAAACTGTGTTTATGCCAGAAGAGCAGAGAATAGTCTCCTCCCTTCACCTGTTATTTCTTACTATTTTAAATCTGTGTAGTTATCAAAGCATTACCTTAATTTCTTTGTATCTAGAAACACCTTTATGTATTTAAAAAGTAAAAAGAAATGTCTTATATCAACTCTTCTTGGAAGCTTCCATTAATATTCCTGGGCCCTTGTCTTTATAATTTAATGATCTTGAATTTAACTCCATTATAGCAATTGAATTTATCTAGTTATTTTTTATAAATGTCAAATATATATATATATATTTCATTTTCCAAGGCTACACAGTCGCTGTCCATGCTACTGAACTACAGTATGAAATATAGACAATGTGAATAAATGGGCCAATAAGCACAAAAAATGGCAGTAACAGACTTGTTCAACAGCCATGCTCTGTCAATTCTTGGAATAATTCACTGTAAATTTTAAAATATCAATAAGCTCTTTATTTTTAGAACTCACAGTGTCACTTGGCCCCTTTTAGATGTTCAGTGAATATTCATTCCGTGAGTGTGCTTACTAACAAAAAACGAGTTCCCAAATTTTGATTTTCATATTCTTTCATTTTCAATACAGGAAATCCCTCATGAGAACTGCTCTCTTTTTGCCTACATCTGTTTTTAAGTGTGGAGTTGGCCTGGTGAAATATAGTGGAGAGAGTTTCATGCCAAGCCATGAGAAATGTAATTGTTTTGCCAGAGTTTTCTGCCAAAGTCTGGAATCAATCTTTTCATTACAGGGGTGTTGTTAGCAGATACTGAAATTACAGCATTTGTTTGGTCAGTTATAAATTCTATTGACTCATTCTTTGATGCCTAATAACATTTTCTGTCTGTAAAAGGTATAGTTATATTATTAAACAGTATTGAAAGTACAAATAACTATACAAAAGTATAGAGCCTCATTGTTAATTCTTCATTTTTAATCCTTCTACTGTCAATGGTTTTTCATTCTGAAGTGAATCTTCACCTTTGCTAACCATTTAACCAACATTCATTTTTTTTTATCTGCTATTCTGAACCTTTCCATTGCTTCTAATGCTCCCGTAATTTCATAGCTTCAAATACCCAATGTTGGTTGCTCTTGTACTCAACCCTTCACTACAGTGGCACTATTTTCTTCCATTTCCACTATGTTAAAATCATTAGCATACCAGGCAGGGTGTTGTATTTTTATCTGTAAGTTCAGCAAGAGAATCAGAAGTTCAAGGCAAGCCTCTGTTAAAGGTGGGCCTGAAATACATGAGAATTTGTTCCAAGGGGAAAAAATGAGTTCCAAATTCTCCTTTCCCTCATCTTTTTAAAACTCCTCTAGAGCATTTCTGCTACTCTTCCTCCTCACCAACTTCTGTGCCCTATCATTGACAAAAAGATCAATTTTCCATTACGTAAATATCTGAAAAATCAACTGGGAAATATTCATGATTAGAAAAAGAAAAATATTGCAAGATTAATATCAGTAAATGCAGTGAGACAGCATGTGTTTGTGGTTTAAAGATACATGCATTTTAGGGATAATTAATGGCTTTTTTTTTTTTTACTTAAAAATCTGTGTTGATATCACCAAGAAGGAAAATATATGATAACCTGTGAAAGAAATACTTGCTAAAAAATAATATTCAAATGAATTATAATGAAAACTGGTAGGATAACCAAATACATTAGCTTCATATTTAAGAATTAAGGCATCAACTATTATTGTCATTTTTTTACAATATTTTATAGCCATGGAAAATGCAGTAACCTCTTGTTGATCAATTATAATAATAGTTACTCAGGAAACATTACTAAACTCACGTATTGCCTACATAGAAAACAATTCTGATTTCACTCATGAAGTTCCAGGAGTTTCTCCTTAGAAGTGTGATAAGAACAACAATTGTTTTCATGAAAAAGAAGTATGATAGATCAATAACTCTTGAGCTTTCTTTCAAATAATCACAAGGGCTAATGTCACACAAATGTAGCTAGAAGAAATTGGTACGAGAACACCCACTGACCCATTCTGAGTGCCTGGAACTTTAGAATTGCTAAAGGTTTATTGAGGAGATTATATAATAAAATGGTGACTTAGACTTTGAAAATATCCTATCACAGTATATATTATAGATAGCTTAGTATTAGAGAGTATAGAGAAAAAAATATTAGCCCTGACTTCATACACGAGATAGTAACTTGAGAAGGATTTTCAGATTTCTTAAAGGGAAAGAACTGGAATGTGGGTGGGTTCGTGAGAGTCAGAGTATTTATAGCTGAAGCATTGTATTATAGAAGTGTGGGAAAGTGAAGCTATATAGACTTGTACAAACACTTGTACAAATAGAAATTGAAAAGTATATTCCTCATCTCTTGCCATCCTGAGGAAAATCCTTGGGGCTGTACTGATTCTAAAGATTTCCTTGAAAAGAAAAGTGTCATAGACATTTCTTGATCATGGGTGTGATGGTTTGTATATGCTTGGCCTGGGGAGTGGCACTATTAGAAGGTATGGCCCTGATGGAGTAGGTGTGTCACTGTGGGTGTGGGCTAGCTGCCTGGAACCCAGTCTTCCATTAGCAGCCTTCAGATGAAGATGTAGAGCTCTCAGCTCCTCCTGCACCATGACTGCCTAGATGCTACCCTGCTCCCACCTTGATGATGATGGATTGAACCTCTAAACTTGTAAGCCAGCCCAATTAAATGTTGTCCTTTATAAGACTTGCCTTGGTCATGGTGTCTGTTCACAGCAGTAAAGCGTAACTAAGACAATGGGCAAGAGACATCTTGTTTTATTTTACAGAGTAATGGTTTGTATCATATACCAGTGGTTTTGAGTGCCGAAAGAAGAGATGGGAGCTAATATCTTTCAAGATTTCCTGGGAGAAATGTGTTTAAGTAGAAACAAAATACAAAGACAAGACACCTGGAAGATGACAGGGAAAGTGACCCAGGAGACAGATGATTAAAAAGCACAAATCATCAATCAAGATTCTGAAACTGGGGCAGGGGATGTTAAATACTTTACAACTCTTTTTTCTTCTAAAAAAGGAGAGGCAGAAATTTGAGAATCGTGGATATTTCTTCTCATTCTATAAGTTTATGACTTTAGGACTCCTATGAGTTTAACATAAAATTAAGAAACTCAAATCATCTTTTCCTTGGGCTGTACATAATTCAAATTCCCTGTTTAGAATGATTTTCAGTAGTTTTAAAAACATTGACTATTAAATAATTTTACTTAATCACTTTAAATAATTATTGGAATCAAATGAAATATATAAGAAAAGAGAATTAGCTAACTAAGTCCGATAAATAAAATATGATATGTTTGAGTTGGGAAATTATAAAGTATCATACATTAACTAAAAGGAGAGATTTAGATCTGTAGGCTAAATAGAGAATAAAGACATGGTGTTGCAAGAATGAGAACAAAATTTATAACAATATTTAAAGAATGGAATAATTTGTGTAAATAAGTTTTTAAAAAATTAATCTTCCCCGTGTGCTATCCAAAGTATTCATCCCATGGATAGTCATACGTTTGAGGCCATGGATATTCAGCTCCTCAGAATTCTTATTTCATAAGATGTCTAAGAACTAAAATCATCATGTGGAATTTATAATGTCATACTTAGGAGATAATAAACACATTTGATACTTAGAAGGCTTTTGAAAGTAGAAACTGAGGGTGAATCTAATACAGAAGCAAGTACAATTCAAAGAATATTGGAAACAAAGGATTGAAGGCATGACTGTCCATAACTTAGCAATTAGCATGAAGCCCCTCATTCTCTCTAAATTACTTTCCTCCTTCAACTACAGTAAGGACAACAGGTAGAGGAGGACCCCATATCTAAGTCTTATGACACTGAGGTGCTTCTGGATTGTTTTCTCATAGGCCAGTGATAAAATAACCAATGGTATTTGGCACAAATGTCAGATGATGGATTGAAAAAAAAAATCACCACGATTGAAAGTGCTCAGACACTACTGTCTAGTGATTCACAAATGAGATGTTCCCTAAGTGACACATCCAGAGATTCACAGTGAACCACTCTAGCTGTGTTTTCCCTTTCAGGTTTCCTTAATCCTGTGTGGAATATGAATGTTCTACCCACTCCAAAAAATAGTATACAACAACATCATGTTATCACATCATGTTAATAACAAAATAACTGGCTTAGAATGACTAGAATAAGACCAACATATTACTTAAATCCTATACTTGATGATGTCATTTATAAATAATCCACAGTAAATTCTAGCAACTGTCTGGTTTCTGTTCACAAGGTAGTTTGGTGTTAAGTCGTTGCCACAGTGACCAAGAAAAGTATCTCCAGACTGATCTTCTAAGTCCATCATTTGATTGGCTTGAAGATATCCACTTCTGGGAGTAGAAATTTTTAACAAGTTAGGATCCTCACATGAGAATTTTACTTGATCTTCACACTTACTTGTCAATGTTCCTAAGGCAGCTACAAGTCTCTGATTTGAGAATGTCTTCTACACTTATACTCTCCTTGCATGCTTCCTGGCTCTGTGATTATCTCATATAACCTCCTGCTCATGCTAAGGCTTCTTAAGTCAATTGGTAGAGGTATTTTTCCTACTTAGAGTACAAGTTGAAATCAATCTCTCCTTTGCACAATGCAGTATCACCTCCAATGTGTAGCAGGAATTAGTATTTTCATTGTCCTTTTGTTTATGTAATAGAATCTATTCATTTTAGTTAGGCACAAGGCTAGCAGAATATTGATGATGCTTGCTAGCCTTCATTGCAGTTAGGTGTGGTATGTGGCTGGTTTCAGGCCAGCTTAATACATTAACAATGTACATAACCTCCAAGTTATGCCCCAAAGAGAAGGTTTGTGCCTTACAATTATAATTTCTTAATATCAGTGGCTAAAATATGATAAAGAAGCTTCCATATGAATGCAAATAATACTTAGAGATAGCTGAGAAATGAGAGAGCATCAAATAACCAACCCATACAAAACTTACATCAACTCTACTCTATTTCTCTTCAAAGAATAAGGTCTACCTCATTTCAATGAGATAACTTCACTCTTTCCAGAAACATTAAAGAGTGTTTTATTGATCAGAATCTGGAACTTTTAAATTAAGTAATGATATGGCACAACTGAACATACACAACATTAGCTTAGTGGCTAGATGACAAGTTGCAGGGTTGTAAAATTTTCACATTAGGGTTCTGATATCAAAACATGAGGTAAAACACCGAATTTGTTTCCTATGTTTGTTTTATTATATTGTATAAACCACCACGAGAGTTATCATCAGATGAATCCATTTAAATGTATCATTTTACAGTTCTCGAGATGTAAATTCCAAAATGGATCGTACTGGTGGAAAGTCTGTGTTCCACTTTAGCTGTAAGAGTCATCATATGTCTTTGTCTGTATGGGCTTTATAGGCCTCCTGCATTCTAAGTACATGGTCTTTTCTTCCATCCTCAAAGCTGGGGACAGCAGATCCAATCTGCATTCTGTATTCCATCAAATCACTTTAATCTCTTCCTTTACTTACTTCATTTACATGGAAAAGCATGTATGCTTATAGTGTATTGACCTTGAAGATCCGGGATCAGTTTCCTATCTTTCAAGCAGCTAATTGGTCACATTATTGCATCTGTTCCCATGATTATTCTTTGCTACATGGGGTAACACACACAGAGTTTTCAGGATGGGGGTATGCACATCTTTGTTGGGGGGATATAGTTTTGTCTACTCCATCTAGTTCACAAACAGCTGGAAAATCAGAGCTCTTTCTGAGTCCACTGGAGGAACATATTACATGTTTTCATATCTGTATATAACAATGGTAAAGAAAATCAACTGTAGTAAATCTGGCTATTTAAAATGAGACATGAAAGAAATTCTAGCGCAGTGTATGTAGGTACTCTTCTTTCTTTTCCCTTTGGTGTGGACCAGTGTTCTGATTCCAGAGTCTTAGGACTGAAGAATTAACATCCAAGTCTCTACTTAGATGACTCTGAAGAAATCGTCTCATCGGGAGACAATCTGGCAGCATGAGTATTACTCAGGCATTTCCCAGTCCATCTTTTCTGCCAGACAGTGGCAGAGGACACTGTGGCACACATCTTACAAAGTATATTTTATTCCCATAAAAAACATCTCTTCTTAATGGATTATGGCATCATGTACCTTAGAGAAAAGACCCAAGGCAAATGTGGGCAGTATGCAGAGGAGAGAAAATTAAAGACTAAATTTGTCATGCGCCATAAGTAGATTTGACAAGACCATTGGCTATTAGTGCAGTTTCATGGGATTGATTAGGAGCAAATAGACTTAAGTAGAATGACATTTTGAGGGAATTATGTTACCAAATAAAAGGGGAAACCCAGATTTTCTGAAGTATCTACAAACTGAAATCCTATAGGGTTTTGAACCTGTACTACAGGTTTGACCACTAAGGTGAATATTCTTTCCTGAGTCTACTTTAAATGGACACAATGAAAAAAAAACAATAGATAAGATAAAATTTCCAGAAGAAAAGACAGAAGTAATGGTCAATGATCTTGTCAAATATACTTATCAGTTGGCAGGTAAGGCACTAGATAAGATAAATGAATTAAGGTACTGGCCTTTAAAAATTCAAGATGGCATAGAGTCAGCAAATTGAGATAATATTTTAATAATGATTATTTCACAATGTAAAATTAGTACAAAATTCTGCAGTGATAAAATATTCTTTAAAATGCAAATAATGACAAGATTAGTACCTATGGCACTAGAGCCTGAGGCAAAATGAACAGCCAATGATACTGAGCCTGTCTTTATTGAAAATTGATAATTCATTCATCATAAACCTTTGCATTCATTTTATTTGTTTAACATATTCCATTAAAGTACTTTTATATTGAGGGGATATCCAGGAGGATAATGAGAAGTGAATACTATCAAACCATATTCAATGTATGAAAATGTCCCAAAAATAAAATTTGAGAAAATGAAAGCCAGAGTTCAAACTCTAGTCTGCCACTTGGTGGTGATATACAAATGGGTTTTTAAAAAATAAATTGCTGTGTTCTTGGAAGCATGTACCATACATGTATGTATATGTGTATATGTGTATGCACATGTGTGTGTCTCGTTGTGCTCCTTAGATTTAGTTCCTATTGAAACTGCTTCGTTCATTTACTTCACTTCACTGCCTTATTCCTTGTGGTTGAATCTCTAGGAAAAGCGTAGAAAGTCCTGCCAAAAGAGTAGAATGAAGGATGCCTGGTGCTCCAAAGAAGTTTTCTCCATTTCAAAACAAAAGAGCTACTGCACAATGAATGCATCCCCCTTAAGATAGCATAATGAAACCTAACTCCTCAGCTACTCAGTATGTGAGTATGTTTGCCTATATTTTTAAATGAAGCTATTTGGGTAAGCAATCATCCAGAATTTCTTGTATCTTTTATGAAGGAGTAGGAGATACCAGCAACATACCCAGATGAAAGAGAAAAGGAGGTCTAAGTGTGGTGACTACTTGTAAGCATAGGAGGGAAGCATCAGAGAAGAACAGCTTATCAACACTTTGGCCTCAGATTTCTGACTTCCAGCACTGTAAGAATGCCTGGTTCTGTTGTGTAAGTGTCTCAGTTAGTGTCCTTTGTGACAGGAGTCCTATTGAACTTACATAGGACCTTCAGATTGCCCATTCTAATTTCTCATTTTTCTGTGTGAGGAGATATGGGAATTTATTTCTAGATTTTAATCACAGTTATGAAGATTTCAGATGTGTCCAACTCATAGCTTGTATGCTGTTTGCAGCCAAGAGTAGCTAGGAACACAGTTCAGAGTAAAACCATAAACTTAAATCACTTTGAGATTTTTTTCATGTTTAAAGTTGTTTATATTGATCATAAACATGAATCTTGCAGATAACAATGTAATATTGCAATATCAAAAAATTCATGGCAGTAACAATAACCAAATATTTGAGGGCATGAGGTTGAGATGGAGAAGAGTTTGGAAGCACAAGTGAAGGTAGGAGTGTGTCTTAGTTAGGATTTAATTGGTGAGAAAAGACACCATGACCAAGGCAATCTTATAAGGGAAACATTTAATTGGGGCTGGCTTACAGGTTCAGAGGTTCAGTCCATTATCATCATGACAGGACGCATGGCAGTATACAAGGAGACAGGGTGCTGGAGAAGGAGACAAGAGTTCTACATCTTGATCCAAAGGCAGTCAGGAGAAGACTGGCTTTTCCACCTTGGGTGGAGCTTAAGCATAGAACCCCAAAGCCCACCCCCACAGTGACACATTTCCTCCAACAAGGCCACACCTAGTCTAACAAGAACACACCTACTAATAGAGCCAATCCCTGTGGGCCAAGCATTTAAGTACAGGAGTCTATGGGGGCCAAACCTTTTCAAACCACTAGGGAGGGAGATAATGAAGAATGGGTATGATAAAAATACATTGTATAGACACATGAATTTTAAAAGATTAAAGAAAAAATAATTACTCAATAGCTTCAGAGAGAGGGAGAATCCATTTTCATTGAGTATGAGCCCTGATATATTATCCAATCCCAAGTAGTCAGGCTTAAAAACATATAAATATGAGCAAGGCTAAATGTACTCAGTAGGTTCTATCAATAGACATGTACATGTGTGCATGTATGTAATACAATAAAGAAGCTGTGAGTTGGAAAGAGAGTAGGATGAGTGGGAGAGGGGAAGATTGAGGAGGAAATTGTGTAAATACAGTACTTGTGCATAAAATTCTTAAACATTTAAATTAAACCATAAAATAAAGTATTGCAGTTTAAATATGTGTGCGTGTGTGTGTGTGTGTGTGTGTGTGTGTATGTATGTATGTATGTGTGTGTGTTAAAAGGACTGGGCACTCCTGAATGAAAGGTAACATAAAAAGCTGTTCAGGTTTCAGTATACTGGACAAGGAACTATACCATCTCCTCTTGAAGGAGACTGTGGTTCATCTGGAAATGTGAGGCACTCATTTGGAAGTAATCATTAGTGTGCTATCTTCAGAGAAGGTATGTGTGTGTGTGTGTTCAGAGCATAAAGAAGGGAACATAAAATTATCAGGGTGGACCAGCATCAGAATTACTCCCAACATCTGCTTTTTCTTTAGTTAATAAAGCCCAAATCCCTGCCACACTGAAGGCATTCAGACCAAACAATGCTTTAAATGGTATCAACTATTATATTCTGAACAAGAGATTATACATAGAAGGCATGTATACATGTATACATACATGTATACATGTGTACAAATGTAAGATCGTAAGATCCTGCACTAATAAGGAAATGGTAGCCCCCTCTCTCCTTTCTTCGTCAAGATGTTTCATGTATTGATCTTATGATTGAGACATTTCCAGCTATACAAGTAAATGTCTGCACCCATTACTCTGCTCAAACCACAGATGTCTTCAGACCCAGTTTGCACCATCAAGTTCAGACAAGAGCATATGATCAGGACATATTCATGGATATGTCCCTAAATATTCGGTAAAATAAGCTAGATTTTACTCTTTTCTAGACTCAATTTGAGTAATTTTGGTAGTCTAAATTATATTGAATATGAAGTGGTTAGACAACTTCGGGGGGGATGCTGTTAGGAAGGCAGTCCACCAGCTAGAAGATTTCAAATAATAAGATCCTCAACAAGAAAAAGTGTCGTCTTTCTCTGCATACTGTTTCATATGTGAGCAGCTGGGGGTGGGACACTAGTGCAGAGGCCTGCAGGACTGAAGCCTTTTCTCAGTGGCAGCTTTGCCACCTTACACTTCTATTCCCACTCCTGACCTATCTTCTGAACTTTCAACTAGTTTATCGAGTGCCTAATCACCACTCCCTCTTGAGTACCAAAAGAAAATTTCAAATTTAAATATCTAAGCCAGAACTCTTGCTTTTTCTACCCACAACTCTTCCTATCTTTCCCATGTTGACAAATAAACTAGTTACCAGGATGTTAAATCTCAATGGCTTTAAGCCAAAATTCCAAGAATTATCTGAAATAATTTTTTGAAATCTTGAAAATGTGTCCCAATTTGACAACTTTGCCCCTCCCCAAACACACTATGGTCTTTTCATTTCTTTGCACTGTTAAGTCAAAGTTGGGGCTGGAGAAATGGCTCAGCTGTTAAAGGCTAGGGTCACAATCAAAAATATAAGTGAAAGTGGCAACCCAATAGATTTCCATGTTTCTTCTTTCACATGGCACATTCTGTTCCCAACACAAACCAGAGTATATTTATATTTTATTTATATTACAATATATTGCTGCAAGTTTAGTAGTTTATTCAATACAAAACTTCGTGGGTCAGAAATCCAAACTTAAATATCAGTAAACTAAAGCCAGTGTTGTCTGGCTGCCTTTTTATTTTCAAAGACTCTAGTGTAGAATCTATTACTTTCTCTTCTTTAGTTTTTTCCAGCCCTCCATACACCATGGATCATTGCCCTGTTCCACCACAGTCAAAGACAGCATCACAGCGGACCACATCTTTTTCACACTTCATCAACCTGACATCTTTTCCTATGTTCTTTTGTCCTTGAGGTCATTTGAGATTTACATTGTAACCATCTTCAACCTCCAACATAATCTCTGTCATTTGACATTGTTTGGTGGGCAGTGTTACTTACATCTGAGACTTTAATTGTCCTTTGCCATGATGTCAGGTAATGTATAGTTTTCAGGACTTGGACTTCTGATATATTTGTCTCTGTCTTTCTTATAATGTTGAGGTACATAGATCAGACCTTATTTCATCTTCTTATGTTCCCTATTGCTTTCTTATGCACAATTAGAACAAAGCCCAAGAATATGTCTTTCCCAATATTTCCATTTCTACTCTCATGCATTGTGCCTTCCTGTCCAATTCACACTCAGTTCTATGTAGTTTCATCTACATTATTCCGTGTGTGTGTGTGTGTGTGAAAAATATCAACCCTCCATCATGGTTCTTCTCCTCATTTCACTAATGCATCTACCCAAACAGCATGGGCTCAAAAATACCAATCCTGATCATTATCTGCCATTGTCATTCTTGATACTGGTACCAGACATTGTGGTGTCTGAGTTACTGTTATTTACTGGTAGAATTATTTTATGTATTTATATATTGACTTGTTAACATTATCAGTTCCTACCACAAGAATGCAGGCTCCAAGAGGACAGGACATTTATATGTCTTATTCTTGCTTCATTTGCAACATATAGTAGATGTTCAGCAAATATCTGTTACACTGACACATATACTTTGCATTTTTTTTGCTAGGCTCAAGTATCAAAATACTCCAGCTACTCTTTAGCTAGAGATGAACCATTTGGATTCAGAATAAACCAAGCAGAATCCTACACATAAGTCTCACCCATTCCTATTTGCAATGCAATTGAAAACTGGGGACTTACTCTATTTTCTTTTTATAATGTCTTGGCTTTTAAATGAGGTGTTTAATTCCAGCCAGTATGCTAAGCATATGCAGTCTCTGTGTTGAGCCTACGTTCTCACCATGGGGATTCTCAAACAAACCAGGGCAGCATTATTAATATGGTATGTATAGATGTTGTACCCACACCTTGCAGATTGTCAAAGAAAAGTGACAGATGTGCGGTGCCCAAAAGCCCCTAAAGGCAATCTGTGGGGTTCTAGACTAATAACTTTCAGAGAAGCCATTATTGATCAAGTAAAGTTTCTAACTCCATCACAGTGTATCTTAAGAAAACATCGTTGTTTGGGAACAGAGATTGTTTGATCTGTTTTATTCTCCTCATTGTGAAGTTAATCATCTCAATTCAAAAAGATGTCTATAAAAGAAGCTTACAAGTTTCAAAGTACACATCAGGAGTCATAACTTCTAAAAGAGAAGGAAATACTATCTTTTTCTAGTTGCTGTTCTGTTGCCATGATAAACACTTTGACCAAAAGCAACTTAGGGAAGGAGAGGATTTATTTGGCTTACACTTCCAGGTCACAATCCAAAAAACAGCGATGCAAATCAAAATCCCAGAGTTCAATGCCTGGTGTCATAGACTCACTCATGATCTGTGGAGCTCCAAAAGGCTTGAATAGCCCCAGTTCTCCAGCTGTCGCTTTCCCAGCACACTCAGTTTACCTTGTAGCTTTGGCCTGACCCCCCTCCTCACCACTTCATACTTGCTGCTGTTTTAGCCAGACATCAAATCATCCTGGCATCTTCAATATCCTGAGCCTTCCATAGTAGCTTCATCAATATCCTTTTATGGTCTCTCCTCAGGGACTACGACCCTGAATTTCAGTACTAGTCATCAGCCACTCTCTATGACCCCCTCAATCTTGTACCTTTCATTTTTTTCAAAACAGATACCACATGGACAACTCTCACACCTTGCCAAGCACATCTGCCAGGTTGAAATGTACCCTTAGCTCTTTTGGAAGACAGGTTCTGTATGATGTCACCAGGAAAAATATTTTCTTTTGCTTCAGTAAAGCACACAGATTTTCCCCTGAATTCTCATGATCTCTTATTAATTATTGTTAATTGTCAGCTCCAGGTGATCAGTACAAACAAACAGATTGCCTCTCTTGCTCATCTCAACAGAATCTTTGCTTTCCTCTGAAACATCATGAGCCAAGCCTTTCTTGTCTGCCTTTTCTCATTCTTCTCATCTTCTAGGTTCCCATGAAAGCAGCTCATCAAGTTCTGCCCAAAGCACTCAATGGTTTTTAAAGATAAAAGCTCCAAATGCTTCTACACTTCTCACCACCCCCCAACACACACACAAATAGTACAAGTCATAAAAGACACAGAGGGCAAGTCCACAGCAACAATCTAATTCTCTGGTACCAATTATCTGTTGTAATATTTTTTATGTTGCTGTGATAAGACACTCTGAGCAAAAGAAACTTAGGGGAGGAAAAAATTTATTTGGCATGCATTTCCATGCCACAGCCTGTCATTGAGGAAAGTCAGGGCAGAAACCCATGCAGGTAAATAGAAACCATGGGAATGTTGACTGGTGGCTCTTTAGGACACTCATACTTAGCTAGCTTTCTTCTTCATTTTTAGTTAATCAGTGAGTTTACTGGGCTACTTACAGAAGTATGGGTGAGGACTTATAAGACCATGGATGATTCAAATGCAGCTGCATCATCAAAAACCTCGTCCCTTGGTTATCTTTCTTTTAATAGCCCGGGACCACCTGCCCAGGGAATGATGCTTCCTTTGATGGTCTTGACCATTAAATATTAATTAAAATTCAAGACAGTGCTCCATAGATATACTTACAGGTCAGACTCATCTGAACAACCTCCTCAGTTGAAACTCCCTTCTAACCCTAAGTTATCAGTTAAAATTAACTAGACCACAATCTTTGTTCTCTGTACTTTCCCAATCACTGGCAAATTCTTATACAATTCTATGCATCAATAATGCCCCTCTTTGAAATTTAGAAAAATGTCCTGTATTTGAATCACCATTTGCAATATTACCACGAGGTAATATTTTCTGTAGAAAACAAAATAGATTACTATTGATTGGACTATATTGTGGTATCATGAGTATTAAAAATATAGATTGTATTAAATTCCTTGAACATGTGAATAACACCTAATTGTCATAATTGTCATAGGTACCTAGATAAACAGCTTCCAAACATCAAAGTTGTCACATTTTATATATATTGGTGACCAAGTTTTATTATGTACCTAAAATTCATCTCCTTCTCCCCTGTTTAACTTCTGTGTTTGAAAATTCTTGGTCCATCTTTTAACTGTTCACTACTTTTCCATTACAAGTCATTCACAAATCTGCAATATTCCAAAATTTTAGGACAAAATTCTTGAGTAGTTCACTTGACAGTAGCATAATTCCAACCTGGCTTTGGGGCTTAAATTCTGAATGATGTATGCTCCTCTATTATTGTAAGACTCATCATAGAGTCACAGGGATTGATAAAGCAGAAATGGCCATAATCTGGAGATTAGACTCACTCTGGATTCTTCTGCTAGATGGCCTTTTATTTTCTGAATGTGTAACATTTGAGCTCTGGGGAGAGGAATTCAATTTTTTTTTTTAAAAAAAAGAAAACTTGAATCTCATCAAATTTTATGCAAATGCCTACAACAAGAAAAAATTTCATTAAGTAGAATTTTAATTAAAGACGAGGCAAGATGGGGCAGTGTAAGAAAGCTTTATCTCTGATGAATTGTGGATGACTGTGGGAGAAACTTTACCCTAGGGATGATAGGTGGTGCTATTTTTCAAACTGGAAGAGTTTCAGATTCTCCTGGGGTAATAAATCACAGACTATGAGAGAATTTGGCACCTAATTGGCACCCCAATTATGAGATAGCTTTCCATTGTAGGTACTTTTTTCCCCCACTAGTGACTATTCAAATCAAAGGAAGGGAAGATCACTGGAATTTTATCACTAGTGTTGCCTTATCAGGACCCATCCTGCCAGCAGAAATGGACTGATAGCCATGATTAGGTAAGTAGGGAGGGCTTGAATTCTACTGGATTCAACTGGTTGCTGATATTTAGTTGATAACACTTGTGCCTCTGCATTCTTTTCTAATGGTCCTCGGTTTGCTAAAGATACCTCCCAGGTGTCTTCTTACCAGTTAACATCTTTACTTTTTGAAGCATACCAATCTTATCGGTAAAAGTTCTTTTCCAGAAATTCTTTAACTGTGTTCAAGAAAAAGTTCAGAGAATCAAGTTACAATCTGTTTAACACTATAGGTGTACTAATTATGGCCAAATGAGCCATTAAAAGATACTTAGCTTTTTAAATTGTCTTTATTTAAAAGGACAAAACAGGGAGTAAAGATACTGAACTTACTCACATTTGGATTGCATTTGTCGTTAAAACAAATATCATTTAAAGAACATGTAAATGCAAAGAAGGAAGGCCAAAGAACACATATCATAAAATATGATCATCATTTCCTTGGGAACTTTTCTCTCTATCTCTCCTTCTCCCCTCATTTGTGTGTGTGTGTGTGTGTATGTATGTGTTCAAACAATAAAAAATACTACTAAAATGTCAAAATAGTCTCATTAAGGTACTGGGAAATAACTGGAAAAATAATTGGACAAAATCACAAAAACAATTATTCATTGTTTACCTTGGAAATCTATTGAGAAATTCAGTTTAGATCTAAAATCAAGAAAATATTTAACATTAGTGTTTTTACAAGATGGGTATATTAGTACACCGGTTAGTTAATAGGTAGATTATAGATAGATAGATAGATAGATAGATAGATAGATAGATAGACAGACAGACAGACATACACATAGACATATAGATATGAAACTTAATTGCCAAAACTTTTCTGGAAGATATGAACATTTATCAAGGGTATATGTACTCGGCCCACCTAAGGATGTCATCAGTTTGACTTGGAGACAGGAATCTAGTATGGTTGTCCTCTGAAAGGCTCTACCCAGCAGCTGAATCAGATGGATCCAGGCACCTACAACCAAATAGTTGATGGAGCTTGGGGACCTCTATAGAAGAGTTGGAGAAAGTATTGAAAGCCCTGAGGGGGATAGGAACTGCACAGGAAGACCAACAGAGTCAACTAACCTGAACCCTTAGGACTCTCAGAGACTGAACCACTAACCAAAGAGCATACATGAGCTGGACCTAGGCCTTCCTGCATATACATACCAGATGTGCAACTAGGTCTTCATGTGGGTCCCGACAAACTGAAGCTGGAGCTATCCCAAAAGCTGTTGCCTGTCAGTGGTATATGTCCTTCTAGCTGGACTGCCTTGTCTGGCCTCAGTGGGAGAGGATACACTTAGCCTTGCAGTAACTAAATGTGCCAGGGTGGGATTTACCCACCCTCTCAGAAGAGAAGGATTGTGGGAAGGGGTACCAGAAAGAGATTAGTGAGTGGGATGGGATAATGGGACACTCAAAAATCCTTTCAGAGGCAGATCTGGTCCCTTACATTACTTTGCCAACAAAACCAACAAGTTTTCTGAGATTAACAAGAGAAGCAAACAGTGACATGGAGTCCAAGGTCACTAAAAGATGCTGACTTAGATGTTAGCATATTAGTGCTTTGCTCAGGAACTTCCCACTGAACACATATGGAACAGCCTCAGGATTCAACTTTTTAAATAAACTCCCTCTGTGTGTAGGCATCTTAACTCATTTTAGTTAATGGATATTTTTCCTTAGCCATAGCATCTCTATATTCTTCTAGCAAAGCTATCAAATATATTTCCTCTTTTGTGTTTAGTAGTGATGGTAGTGTGAGAGAGATACTAGGTGCTGAACATTTATCATACCGCAGTTATTCCACATATATTTATAAACTAAATTTAATCCTTACCAGTAGCTAGTCTTTGTCTAATATCTTGATTTTTAGAAATTATTAAGCAGAAAACAAACATTACTTATGTTTGGTATGTAAGTCAAGGTAAGCTTTTGTGCCTGCCGTTATGTTCTTTCTAATATGTTGCGGAGATTTGAGGTTTTAAGGAAGGTAAAAGAGAATTACAAGGAAAAGAAAAGCATAGAACTCTAGTCTCATTCCACTTACGCCAGTCCTTATAGTCCAATAGTCCAAATTCATTGTCTGTGGAAACACAGGCATGTATATCTCCACTATAGGTGTGTATCAGTGCCTCCAAAGACCAGAATAAGACATCAGATACTATGGAGGTGCAGGTCAAGAGAGTTGCTAGCCATCTGATAAGGATACTAAGAACCTAATTTGGGTCTTATTCAAAAGTATCAAATATTCTTAATCACTGAGACATTTTTCCAGTTCTCCCTGATTTTTGAATTCTTTACATGAAAAGGTTTTTAGTGACCAAGGGGTTCACATCATACAATTTAATAAAACTGAGATGCAGAATGAGAAAATTTTTCATTCAAATTCAAAGTTGGTATTTTTTCAGTTCGAAGACATTTATTTTTATGAATATACAAAACATATGTATGTGGTCATACTTAATTTTAACAATCTTCAAAAGAAGAGCAACAAATCTAGAACTCATATATTGTGATTTTTCACTTCAGCATTCCTTTTATAATTGTTCCCAATCGTCCTGAAGAGAAAACCCTCAGACATGGGGTCTAAGGTCCTTTTCCCTGGAGGACAAATTCAATTGCAGAAGAAAAGACCTGAGCTGAGAGCAGAGTCTATTCAGAAGTCCTAACATCTACTAAAGCAATGAGTCCTTTGAAAAGACTCATTATTACAGTGACTTACGAATCCAAATTGTGTGTGTGTGTGTGTGTGTGTGTGTGTGTGTGTGAGAGAGAGAGAGAGAGAGAGAGAGAGAGAGACAGAGAGAGAGACAGAGAGATAGAGAGACACAGAGAGAGAGAGACAGGGACAGACAAAGACAGAGAGACAGAGAGACAGAGAGAGACAGAGACAGAGACAGAGAGAGACACACAGAGAGAGAGGGAGGGAGGGAGGGAGGGAGGGAGAGAGAGAGAGAGAGAGGGAGAGGGAGAGAGAGATCTTTTTGACTTTTTGCATATCTGCTTCTTTGCATAAGGAGCATGGATTAAGAATATTTACTTCCTGTGCCGCCTTAAGTCACTAAACTTCTTTGAGTTACATTTTAATCATCTATAAAATGAAGACAGTAATAATACAGAGGTTTCTCATTATCTCAGTTTTATTATGAGTCTGCACCATAATGAGGCTGCACAGGAAAGCAAAAGCCATCATAACATGAAAATATTCTCTAATGCTCTAATGAGTTGATCATTTATAAAATTAGTCTGCTCTCCACATCCCTTCCCTCTGAAGATTCATATCTTTCTCCAACCATTAAATCAATGTCTTTGATCATTAGTCTATAAATATCATGCAAATCCTTTGTCAAATAAAATACTAAGTCTCAGAAAGGCTTCAGAATTTTAAGCAATAAGACGGTAGAAACGGAGAACAGTATGAATCACACACGGAGCAACTAGCATACATGGATTTGGCCTACTTAAGCAGCTCAAAACTTAGAAGAAGGAAAAGATAAAACTGGTGACAAGGTGAGAATTTTAAAGCAAAAGAATTTAAATATCAGAATAACGAAAGTCCTTGGGAAAGCTGATTAAACCTCGTCCATTGCTCAAAAGTGATCTCCTTCTGAGCGATGTGTTGTAAGTTAATTAAACATGAAAGCATGTTGCACTGTGTTCTCAAAAAATGTTTCCAGAAATTGTGTTCTTTTAATAAAACTCATTATTTTCAACAGTTGGCACACATAGTCATTATAAAACTAAAAGTTGCTTTAAAAAAAAAACATTATTTTTGTTACTTTATTTTTTTAAAAGACAACGTCTTAATTGAATCAGTTTTTCTTTTTCAGACCACGAAATTGTTGTTGTAGTTTTAAGTATGTTCCCATGTAGTGAATAATTATCCTTTCACAGAAAACCTCTCTTTTATCCACACTACTCCCTATTGTTATAAGGAACAAATGAGATGAGACGTGTATTTGGGAAACTCTAAAGTGCTATATTAACATTAGCATTTACTTTGTTTCTAAACAATGTTTTGTTTACTATGTGCAAGTCACTTTCACCTACATTATTTATTTTGTTCTCAAAGCAACTGTTGGAGGCAGAATGCATCATCTCCAAACTATAAAAGAAAATAGATCTGTTCAAGGTCATCCAGCTGTTAGATGGGTTAGCTATACTGGGATCCAAAATTGGTTGTTCTCCTTCCTGGGTCTTCATTCTGCTTATTTATACTATAGGAACATGATATTCTCTAGTTCATGCGTGGTCATATATCTGGATTTCATAGGTTCTACTTGTCACATTAATTCAAGGAGTATTTATTGGCTACCTTTTTTCCCAGTAGATGTCAGTCTGGATTCTAAGAGAACAATGATAATCAATTTTAGCAATGCGTTATGTTCACACAGGCTACATTCTAGTATGTACATCATAATAACAATGAAGCAAATAATTTAGCATAAAAGAATCCTTGTTGTTGTGTTTAAGTATTCTATAAAAAGTAAAAAGTGACGTAGTCTTCCCTACATAAAATATTGTAGCTCTTTATACAAATCAACTCACGTAACTCTCACAATAGCATTATGAAGAAGGGAGTATTATAACCTTCATTTACTAAAGGAAAGCAATGAAAGACAATGATGCCAAATATTTGTCTCTTATCATGTAAACGTAGTGGAAGACCAAGATTCAACAGTCATTGATCTGTCAATGGCACTGGTAGAAGACCACAGGAGAGCTAATAGATAACTACAGTTGCTTCCTGCATTGTTTTATTGGTATAGCACAGTGCCTCAATTCTATTATTCTTATAAAATATAATAGATTGTCTTAAACAACAAATTTCTTTAGTCTTTTTCTCTGCTAAATGGGGATGCTAAGAATTGAAGTAGGTCACATAAAAGTATATTATGAACTGTTCATATAACTGTTTAGGTTCCCAGCATCTCTATAGAGATTTCATAAAACTTTTTATTAACATAAGCTGAAGCACTTTATTATTATATGATATATTTATATATCATATAATAAATATAATATAATTATAAATTTATGTAATTAAAGTCTGCAGAACAAGAGTTTAACCCTCATTAATAGTAGAGCCATCCCATGGAGTTCCACAGCTATCACATTAATGAAGTGAAAAACTTACAAGTCCTGGATGAACTGGAGACTGGAAATAGCTGATTTGAGGCTGGTTTCATGCATTTCCAGTTGCCTACTTAGGTACTGTTCAGCCATGATCCTTGTTCATCCCTCGATCTGAAGATCAGAGAAAATGATGATCGTATTTCCAATTAGAACAAATAGCAGCTATCTTGAGTTCTATCATTAATCCTTTCAGGGACATTTGTATTGTGTTACTTATTCTGCAGCCTAATGAGGCATAAAAGAAAAATCTCTTTCTTTTTTTCTGCCTCTAAATGCAGGTCTAAATAATTATTCCTGCTACTGGAGACTAAAGTTAATTTGAAATAAAGACTCAGCTGGGGAAATTTTCACCTGTCTAAGCAATAGAATTGAATGTGTACAGGCACTGTCATAAAACTGTCACCTCATGACTTTCATTTTTCCAGTCTGGGTCTCAATCTTACAGTTCCTTCACTTGGTGTATGCCTGCTGGATTTGATGTGTACTAAAAATTTTCCATACTTATGCACCCAAGTGAGTTAGTGGATTAAATCTATTTAACATGGAAATTATTGGATTTATTAAATCATTTTTCATTCAATAACAAACATGTAAAACCTTACATTAGGGCTTGTGATTCAGAGCACTGGGCTAAAGTCATACCTTGAAAGAAATTAGAACGCATTTGGGAGAAGCAAGGAGCTAAATTTAAAGGAGAGACTCCACAATTAGAATTATAAAAAATAAAAGCATGAACATTAGTTTTCTTCACACATGGCTTCCCATGTTTCTTTCAAATTCTCTCTAGAACTCTCCTCATTTATTAGAGCCAGGTTTTCTACATATATCTCTGCAAACACCATGGGTAGGAAACACACAATCAGTGGCATTCAATGGTGTCCTAACTGTACTTGTTTGAGGGAGTGTATCATCGTATTTGTTTCAGAGACATTTTTTACAGAAAGTATATCAGAGAGTTTTTAATGCATCTTTCACCTTTAAAGTATGCTAAGGATTGATATATTATAAAAATTAGCTTGAGTTCTTGTTGAGTACAAGCATATTCTCAAATGTTCAACATGACTGTAATCTTTCCATTCAGTTTCTAACCAAAAACTATCTTAACGAAAATACAATATGCCATGTTTGTATTAAGTTATGTCATCTATATATAAAATAAAAATAACTTAGTTAAAGCTGTAGAAATGTTACAAGTTACAAAGACAAACATAGAAATATTTTCTATTAAATCTATAAATGTTAGGTGTACTAAATATTCTGAAAGCACACAACGTACATTAAAAATATAATTGTGATTAGGTAAGCAATCAGATTCCTAGAAAACTTTAAAATGCACATGGAAAGTAAAATTTTTAAATGTAAAGACAGAAGTAGATGATAGGGATGATTGGTAAGAATCAATATATAAATGAACAGCTGAAAATTGACAGATAACAAATAGATAATATGTAGACAGGCAATTTCTGTTTAATGAAGACAAAATATGAATATTTAAGACCGAAATAGATGGGAGATGTTCCTAATACTGATCGTACATTTTCTCTCACTGGGGAAATAAGTTCTAAGCAGCCCCTCTATTTCTACACACATTTCTACTCAGGCAAGGAGAAGCAAAACCACAAAAAGTGCCCATACCTTTAACCTTGAAGTCTTGGGATAAACTTCAAATTGAGAATGGAGAACACTGAAAGAAATGCTGATAGTTTGGGAGCAAAGTTAATTTGTGGGGCAAGACATCATAAAGGGAAATTGGGAGAGGGATGGGGTAGAAAGGACCACACTGATAATGGCACATTTTATGAAAGAGTAGTAATATTTTGTTCATTCTTGTGATTTTGCTGACACCATCCTTATCTCCACAAACTTTCAGTAAAACATCAACACAGAATCAACCAAAAACCTCGCAGGAAAGATTTTGTTTCTCTCTGTTTTGTGGTAATGGAAGGAAGAGATTATTTTCAGTACCTGTATCATGAAATGGGGACAGTGTACTTGGTAGGGAAAGATAATTCTGACACTGATCTATTAGTTCAGAAGAAAGATCTTAGTACTCAAGGTGGATAAGAGGGTGTAGACATTGATCTTCCATCATTCAGACCATACCACCTAATAGTATATTAACACAGGTAGACGCTACTAAAGTTCAGTATATAAGGTTAGAGCCGGGATCCTTTTGAAACTCAAAGGTTAGTTAGTTTACATCTGAGCATCATACATGCTGGGAAGTTTTGACATGTATCCACTTACATACAGCTTTAGAAATAGAATAGGTACTTAGAATTTCTAAATACAGCCCAATTTACACCTTTCCAAGCATGATATATAATATAATAAAATATTAGCATTTGTTTATTCTGATGATAGCATTTGGTCATGATCAGTTTATTCTGAATTTACTTTGTTGTTTTGTTTGTCCTGAGCAATGGGATGGGAGATCTGAGGGAATGGTAAAGGTTGACAAAAGTATATAGTTCTCTGTCATAAAAAGGACAGAGAAGTGTCCCAGAAGAACATTTCTGTATGACCCTAAGTATTACAGCATCCTTCACCTCAACTTCTCATCTGAATCCTAAAATGAGATTTTGTGTACTAATATTTATATACTAGCTCATGTTGTCAATTCTCTTTCACATCTGCCCATAGGGACTGCTCTGGTCATGCCTCATTGATGTGAACCAATACAGGTTAGGGATATGTATTTCTGAACATGCAGTTTTGTATCCTGTCCCTCTTTGTCACTGCTAATTAAGAGTTACCACTCTCCTTATTGGCAGGTCTATGTTTAGCTCCATAGTTCAAGTCAGGGTAGTAGTGGAAAGTGAAGTTGTCGTCTGAGATCTAAAGATTTTTTTTCCCAATTGATGCTTGCTAAAATAAGGCTTAGAGTTTGATCCCTGTTCATCTTCTAGAAATTTTCTCAGTTGATTCCAAACTTATGCTGGAGGGCAGAAGACATTTGATTAATTATCACCCTTAAAAGCCAATGGTGCAATCTATTTCCTCTAAGAACTGTGCCATTACTAAAACAGAAAGAATCAGGTAATTGATGGTGATTGCCTTGCAGCTATGCCTTGGTTGTCATTTCTAAAAAGGAAGCCAATTTTCTAAAAATGCATGTTAAATGCCATACACAATTGATTCTGTATGCCAGTTAGTCAAGGAGGCTAAGACTTAGGGGGGTATTCATTTTTATTTTACTTCAATAAATGTTAAGAGCTTCTAAATCACTTATAACAATTAAGGCAATTAACTGTATGTGGACAATAATGTTGGGACCGCTTTTGGTTTCTGACTCCTTTTTTTTTTTTCTATTAGAATTCACTTTGATGAAGCATACACCAGAACAGCAGTGTTCTTGGCTCTCTTTTTTCATATATAGTACATGATCCTGTTGAGCTTAAGTTTCTTATTCAGAATTTCTGAAGTAAGGAAGAAATAGTAACCCTTCACCATCTCTCACAAAGCAATGAAATTTTGACAGATCTTGACCACTAAAAGGATTTTGAGTTCTATATTTCTCACCAAGCTTGAAGCTGACCTATTTCACTGAGAGTTTCAAGAGCTAACTAGAAACACTGGACCATGGTATACTTTAGTGATCTGAATATATATTATTCTCCTCTGAATAGGTTCAAAATATTTCACATATTGACACACGTTGCAGGAGATATTTAAATCTCCATCCCAAATAGGACCGGTCAATGAAAACACAACTCAGTAATTATGAATATATTCTGTAAGCCTAGATTGGGCAGATACCCCTACACTACTCTGTTCTCCTGCTATGAGACCCTTATCACTTGAGGGTTTTCCAGACTCTGCATTTGTCCTTCTACCTCCTGCTGCCTAGTCGTCCTCTGTTGTCTTCTCTCTCCTCTCCATCTCCCTAGTCGTCTTCTCTCTCTTCTCTCTGCAGTGTCGTCTCTGTCATCTCCATTGTCTTCCTCCTCCATTGTCTTCCTCTAGTCATCCTCCAGTTGTCCTCTCTCTCTTCTCTCCCAGCCTTTATATCTCCACCTCCACTTCCTCTGCCGAATCACTGGCTCCAGCCTTTATTTTACAAATTAAGATGGGCAGAAGGTTCACTAGAATTCACCTGTGTAATGAATGCCTCACACCTCCTCTGCAGACCTTCACAGGAAAGGGGAATTAGTATCAAAACACAAGGCCGGGGCTATCCATAACAGACACAGATTTAAAATATCTTTCTAGAGGAGAGTGAGAGGGCAGGAGCAGATCTTAACAGGAGATAAAGAAAAGATCATAAAATGGAATACATATGACATGAACACAGAAGGAAAGACTATTGTGGTGGAAGATAACCAAAAAAATGAGTATGGTTTTGCACGCAAGACAGACCATTGTAAAAATTGGGGGTTGAAAGATTTTAAGAGCCAGAAGAACTGAGAGTGGGCTATGGTACTGGTATAAGGCTGAGAATGGGAAAAATAGTCTTCCCCAGGGAAGAGCATGCCAATAAGTCCTCCAATACTGAATGGTCAGTCTTAAAAACATGCATACAACTAATACATAAAACAATGAATAAAGAAAGAGAACCAAGAGGGCCATATGGGAGTGTTTGTTGAGAACAAAGGAAAGGAGTAAGGATATAATTATAGTATAATCTCAAGAAATAAAAGAAACAATCTTTAAAAAGAGGAATGAGGGGAGAGAAGAATAAGTCAAAGATGGAGATGAGTAAGAACAAAGCATACATACATACATACATAATACATACATACGTACATACATACATACATACATGCATACATACATACATACATATGTACATCATACATGCAGAAGTGGCAAAAGGTAACCCAGTACTTTGGGCATCAATTTTAAAATTTCGTGACAAAAATTTTAAATGAAGTATTAATATTATTTTAAAATGCGTGAGGACTCTGGGCAGCACAGTAGAGCTGGACCTGCATGTGGGGGTTGTAAGTGAGCCCAAGAGAGTGAGCATGGGAGAGTTGGCTCTGCCTCTTGCCTACTATACAGAGGCATCAGCAGGAAGAGATCCCCTCCCTTCTATTTTGTCCTCACCACAAATGGCAGCTGCTGGTCAGAGAGTTGGGCCTGTGGGGTCACAAGAGCAGGAGAGCAATCCCTGCCCTTCACTTGCTATAGCACTTGAGAAAGCAGACCTGTACCTCACCTGGGCAGCATAGTAGAGCTGATCCTGATGACAGTGGCATGGGTGAGCTGGTCCTGAGGGTGTGAGCATAGGAGAACTGGCCCCAGTGACATGGGCAAGTGACACAGCACCTCCCCACACATCCCCACTTTCTTGCCATTAGTAGAAGGCAGGAGAGCTGATACTGAGGTCATCAAAGCTGGAAAGCTGCCACTGGTTCTTCCCTGCTGTAGCACTTGGGAGAGCAGTCCCTGGTTCTCTACCTCACCTGGGCAGCACAGTAGAGTTGGCCATGGATGTGGGGGTTGAACATGAGCCAGCCCAAATGGTGTAAGTGTGAGAAAGCCAGCCCTGTCTATTGTCTGCAGGTCAGTGTCGACGATGAGGGAGAGATGTCTCTTTCCCTACTTTGTCCCTCACCATCTATGACAGGCAAGAAAGGTCGCCCCCGAGTCACGAGAATGGGAGAATATCCTGCCCATGTCCCTCACAGGTATAAGGAGGTACTCAGGAGAGCAGGCCCTGCACCTCACCAGGCAGCAGAATGGAGCTGGCCCTGGTAGCAGAGGTTGCTGGGAAGTCAGTTCTGAATGGGAAAGCTGGTGGGCAAGGCAGCCTAGATACCTCTCAGGCCCAGATCTAGGGCTTTGAATTGGCCGACACCATCAACCACACCAATGAACTACTGAGTGTTTAAAGAGGTTGGAGTCCAAAACTACAGGATCTTCATGACACAGGGCAACAACAGGATCTCTGAGAGGAGAGATCAGTGAGATTCCAGCATCAATAGAGCAACAGAAGCCAGAGGTCTCGTACCAAGCCAATGACTCATTGCAATGAACATTTGCAAGTGAAGAAATGGACAAAAGAGTATACTATGGGGTACACTGTGACACACTACAGCTTCGACAGTGAGAAGTTTTTTCTTCGTTGTGGGGCAGCTTGCAAGGGTAGAGGGCAGACATGTGGGGAGCAGGAGATGAGCAGGATTGGGGTGTATAATGAGAAACTCACAAAGAATCAATCAAAAGTTAATTTTTATAAAATGCATGAAGGGGTGACAGTGTAATAAAACTGACACTTAGCAAGCACTAAAGTTAGGTGCTTCAAAATATGACTCATTCAATCTTTGCAACAGTCTTATCCGAGAGTTCTCAGCTTTAGGGTAGAGGAGCGCATCCCTGCTGTGTGGTGTGAGGTAGATTCTCCAGAGCTGAAGAAGGTGAGATTGTGATTCAGTAGCCTTCAAAACATGTCATAAAATGATTTTTTCAATCAGTCACATAACACCAATATGGCTGACACATAATGTACATTTGGAACAGTATGCCATGTTATGTATTGGCTACTATGTCTGAATTTCAAATAGAAAAAACAAAAATTGGGAAGGCTAGAGAACTTGTTTGAAGTTACCTATTCTTAGAAAATATAGGAAGAATGAAGAATGGTTTTGTTCTTGAAAGTAAGCTACCCAGTCTTACTGGGGATAAGAAATGTCAAGAAGGGTTTTGATACTAGTGGTGGCAGAGTATCTGGTATCAAATCCATTTTCCCAGAGAGAGAGACAGAGAGAGAGAGAGAGAGAGGAGAGACAGAGACAGAGACAGACAGAGACACAGAGACAGAGAGAAGGAGAGAGAGAGAGGAGAAAGAGAGAGAGAGAGAGAGAGAGAGAGAGAAGAGAGAGAGAGAAGAGAGAAATGAATATGAGATAAGCAAAAAACTAAAATAATTGTCTACAGACCTTGTTCCACAACTAACACAGTGGCCTGCTCACTAAAACAGAAGGAGCACACGATAACTAGCACATTTATCTTCTAACCAACCCCACATAAATAAAGTCCAAGACAAGGGCAAAAGTCTCACTGGATAAAGCAAACAGACTAGAATCTGAAGCTACCAAAGTGCTTAGATTATAAGACATGTTATTATGTAGGAGAAATCAAAGGTAAGGTTAGCCAAACTCTACATAAGTGTTTTCCTGAGGACTCATGCCAGTCTCCTACCCTGCACATGTATAAGGCAAGACTTAAGACTGTGTCATTAAGTTCTATTGCTGTGAAGAGAGTTCATGACCATGCCAACTCTTATAAACAAAGATGTTTAATTAGGGCTTGTTTACATTCAGAGATTCAGTCCATTATTATCATGGTAGGCAGCTTGATGGCATGCAGGTAGACATGGAGACATGGTGCTGGAGAGTCAGCTGAGAGTTCTACATCTTAGCAGATAGCAGGGAGCGAGAGAGAGAGGGGGAGAGAGGGAGAGGAAGAGAGAAAGAAAGGAGGAGAGGGAGGAGAGGGAGGAGAGGGAGGGAGAGAGGGAGAGAGGGAGAGAGGGAGAGAGGGAGAGAGGGAGAGAGGGAGAGGGAGAGAGAGAGAGAGAGAGAGAGAGAGAGAGAGAGAGAGAGAGAGAGAGAACCTGGCTTGAGCATTAGAAGCCCAAAAGCCTACCTCCGGTGACACAAAGCTTCACCTACCCCAACAAGGCCACACATTCTAATCCCTTGCAAGTACTTCTAGTACCTAATAATTAAAAATTTAAATCTACAAGCATATGAGGGGCAGTTTCATTCAAACCACCACACTCTGCCAGGGGAAACACCAGAAGCTGGGGAACTGAACAGAAATCTCAAGGCTTCAGAGTGCTAAGGAAATGTTTATTAGGGCAAGTGAAAGGAGACTTTCATGAATAGCTCAGGGTTTCAGTTAAAACCCCAGAAATGCTCTCAAAATAATTATATATTAGAGGTGAGGAATACCCACTATGGGCATCAAATATATAAATTTGTGTGTGTCTCAAAATAATTATACATCAGGGGTCACTATGGGTATCAAATCTATAAATTTGTGTGTGTGTGTGTGTGTGTGTGTGTGTTCAAACCTAATGAGGTCAGAAAACAGACATGGATGAAGAATATCTCTCAACAGCTTCTCCCTTATCTGTATAAAATTGAACTATCTCTAGAGTAGCTCATGTTATGATAACTACCAACCTAAAATTATTTTATTACTACTTCATACATATCTGTAATTTTGCTACTGTTGTGAATCATATTCTAAATGTCTGCGTTTTCTGATGATCTTAGGTGACTACTGTGAAAAGGTCATTTGACCCTCAAAGGGGTTAGGACCCCACAGACTGAGAACCACTACTCTAGAGTATGACAAAATAATTGAGAGGCTCTACAATTTAGCATAGATTCTAAAATCTCACCAGGAAAAGGAAAGAATAAAAAACAAAGAATAGTAATTGTGCTGGCTAGTTTTATGTCAACTTGACACAAACTATTGTCATCAGACAGGATGAAGCCTCAATTAAGAAGAGTTTCATCCCAGCAATTGTAACCTTGACTAAGCAGAAAGCAAAACTAACAGAATCAGTGGTGGGGACTCAGAAATCTCACAAATATTACCATTAGTGAACAGTCTTTAAAATGACCACTTAATCTCTTGAATAATATCAAAAAGGAGACAAACTGGGTAAGAATATGAAATATTTCAACAGTGTATTAGGGGAAAAATGAATTATTGACATTAAAGATACATGAATACAATTTATAAAATTAAAATTTCATTGCAGAAAGGAAGAATGACATAATAGAAGGTAAGGTTAATGAATTCAAGATCTACCCAATTATAAAACGTTTTATTATGAGGAATGGGAAGAGAAAAGAAAACCTGGGGAGTGCCTAACAAACATTTAAGATGGACTCAGTATGTTGAATGTGAGTTTCCAGTGAAAAGAAGAAAAATATCTTATGTTTGCATAAATGCTGACTGAGCATGTTTGGGACTGATAGAAGGCAACATCCAAGTTCAAGACATTTAGCAAAGCCCATGCAGGACTTAAAAGTCAATATGTATTTAAATATATTCAAATGACTCTAACCAACAGAAGAGTAAGCCTCAATTTTAAGGGTTGGAAGACAAATTAACTTCCAACAAGCAACAATAAAAGTGATAGTAAACTTGTGAACAGAAACTATGGAGGCTAGTAAACACTGAGACTGTCAGCCTGGAAAGCCCTCAAAAGGGAAAACCAGACCATACATTTTTAAAAAATTAAGAAATGCAAAAGCTGAAGGAATAGATTGCCAGAAGACATGTAAACAAGAGAATCTCTCTTACAGAAGCACAGACCACTATAGGAATAAATAGAACATACTAGAAAAAGGTGGCAACTCCGCTCTTCTGGCAGGTTAGTCAATAAAGTAGCATCCAGTAAAGGACTGCATTTTTAGTCACAGGAAATGTTATTGAAATATGAGCAGAAACATTAATTCAAATCTCTCTATAAACTGTACAAGGTGTTGCTTTATGTCCATTTGTTAAAATGAAATGTCACTAAAATTGACCCAATCCAACATATTGGTCACATGCTATATATGCCAGAATTGAGTCTGTTGATTTCCAAGATTCATTTTTATTACATCAGGTACTGGTACATAAATCAGCTTGTTTTCACAACAGACATTTTGTCATATACTTTCTGAGAATAAAAGCAATATGAAAGAATAGTTTTATTCTGTAAACCATAATCATTGACTGTTAGCCCACTGAGAGCAAAGTATCAGAAGTTACTTTTTCAGACTATAAAGGCCAGGGCACCAGAAACTGTCAAGCCTTATTCCTTCATGCCCCAGGAAATAATTCAGATCAAAGAATAATTGAAGGTTGGGATGGAATTCTATTCCCTTTCTTTCCTACTTATGTATCATTAATTGATGTAATGACATTACACTTGATGACATCTTCATGTTAGGGGACCATATATGCAATCAATGTGCTCCACTCTTGGGAATTTATAATCTAATAGGAAAAACATCACACAAAATAACTACAACAAGTGTTAGAGGCAATGTACCAGTTTAACCCAATCCAACATGCTGGTCACATGCCAAAATTGAATCTGTTAATTTCCAATATTCATTTTAAATACCTCAGGCACTATTGCACAGATCAGCTCGGTTTTATAACAGACGTTTTGTCACACACTATCAGAGAATTTCAGAGAAAGAAAAACAATAAGCTTGTAAAAAATCAAAAACATCAATTGATCCAAATTAATTGAGAAAAGTGTGTCTAAGGGAAGATGGCTGCTTCCTAAATCTTGAAAGCTGAGAACCCCCTTGATAAAGGCCATAATGAAGGAAATGGACCAGGTAGAAGAGAGAGAGAAGTCAAAATTGCTACTACATGGTCTAAACTTTTTCCGAAGGAGGTACATAGCACTCCTAGACTCCTAGCCCTGCATTATATAATATGTTACATAGGGCTCATATATGGCTCTCAAATATAAATTTAAAAAAATAAAAAGTTTACTTCCCTGATTGCCCTAGTCACATATAATATAATTTGAGTATATTATATTATAATTTGAATATGTATAATTTAGATATATTATATTATGTTATATTATATTTATTATATTATGTGTGTGATATTAGATTTCACAATGAATTTAATAGCCTATCTACATAACAATTGCAAGTATACTAATAAAATCAATCAGGGAAGCAATCTCATTCAATGCTCCCACCAAAACATACTTAAAATACATGAGAATAAACTTAACCTAGGAAATGAAAGCTCTCTATCTACAGTGAAAACTTTAAGACATTGAAGAAAAAACTCAGGAAGACACCAGAAGATGCAAAGATTTCCTATGACCATGAATTGGAAGAATTAATCTTGTGAAAATAGCTATCCTGCCAAAAGCAACCCTGACAAAATGAACTCTGCAACACATATCCACATGTCTGGTTGCAATTTATACTGCAAAGGCATAGTAAAGAAAACAGCATGTTCCTGGCACAAAAATACACACATCAATCACCAAAGCAGACTACAGACTTAGATACCATGCTACAGGACTTCAGCTAATTAACTTTGACAAAGAGACTTAAAATGTACATTGGAAAGAGGACAATATATTCACCAAATTGTGCTGGGAAACATGGATTTCAAGAAGCAAGAATGAAGCTAGATCTTTATCTCTCACCCTGAATAAACATCAACTACAAATGGACTGAGCACCCTTGGCATAATACCTGGAATCCTGAAACTACTAACAAAAACGGTAGGGCATATACTTCGACCTGTAGGGAAAGGTAAAGACTATTTGTGAGAACTCCTGTAGTACAGAAAAGAAGATCAGCAAGTGACAAGTGGGATCTCCTTTAGTCAAAAAAATGGCATAAAGCAAAGAAGACTACAGATGGAAATAAGAGACAGCTCACAGGATAAGAAGAGAGTTGAGGGTGATCTCAAAAGACGTCATAGTAGGTCTTTTATTAATAATCTCTCACAAGATTAAATCTCTTCAATCTAGCCAGATAACCCAAGGTTTTCACTAGTGTCTTCAGTTATTGTTGGCTTCAATGGTCCCTGGGGACAGTTCTACCTAGAGCTTTTATTTTTCTCCCAGACCCTGAGACTAAGATTAATTATCTTCGTTCTTACTATTAACAAGGCAGTTACTTTCCAAATATTATGTTATAGGCAGTCTGAAATTTTCAAAAATAAAACAGGCTTCTGAAAGTAAGCTGAGTTTTCAGCATTTCAAGTCAGTTGTTTGCTATATATTTTAGTCTGAGACTAAAGCACATTAGATTTATGCCTTTTCTTTGTCTTTATTCACAGGCCACTTCATTTACCTAGAAATTTATGATCATTTTGAAATCATTGGAAATTTGATTCGTGGTTAAGTTAGGCACTTTTATTTATATCTCTGACTCTTATAAATAACTTATTTTTATACAGCATCTATTTTCCCCAAACTAGTAACTGGCAACATTTGTTCTATTACAGAGAAAATGTTATATAATAAAAACCACCTATAACCAAGATTGGAGACATTGTTTATAAGCTGACTTTTAGATTTTCTGCAGTGCGCATATATATATATATATGTGTGTGTGTGTGTGTGTGTGTGTGTGTGTGTGTGTGTGTGTGTATGCATATATATATATATATTATTCAGAGAGCTTTGGCAAACTTGTAATTTTTAAAAAATGTATAGTTTATAAAATGTCTCTATATAAAAATATACTGTACAGGCAACCACTTCTAACATTTTAAATACATCCTTTTGCTCACCTGATTTAATAAGCATTATTATCAAACTATTATCCAGTAGAAATAGCTATAGACACTAAGAAAATAGTATAATCTAGACCACAGCAACATATATAACTAGGAGGGCTAACGGGCTTCGTTTCACAAAGTTCACTGGAAAACTTTGAAAATAAGCTTTGCAAATAAGTGTTAAAGCCAAAGAATAATATATAATAAGTGAAAAATATATTCTTTGAGTTGTCTTTAGTCCAGCCTAGATTGTATATGAACCCATAGCAGACTGAACCTGGGAGCATATTAAAGGGGAATGAAATTCAATCTATAATTATAAAACTCAAAACCAAATAAACCAAACATATTTAAGTGAAGAGAACCACTATACCTCATTTCACATTTTGAAATGTTCAAACTCATGGGCACATTGTGTGGCAAAGTTTGTCTGAGAATATATATGGATCAAAATCACAATCTAATATAGAAGGTCTCAGTTGCGTGTGCTTTGGTGTTGGTTTTGTGTGTGGGGGTTATTGTTTTGTTTTCATTTGTTTGTTTGTCTCAGTCCACTTCTGTTTCTGTGAAATAAAGAATTTTAGACTTGGTGAGTTGAAAATAACATAAATGTATTTCTCACAGTTCTGAGGGTGGTCCCAATTCAAGTCAACATTAGATTCAGTGTCTTCAGAATAAAGTTCTCTGCTCCCAAGGTAGACCTTCTCTGTGTACTCACTGGCAAAGGAACTAAAGGAGAACATAGAATGAATGCTTTTCCTTGAGCCCTTTCTAACGACACTAATTCAGCATCCTTGTGAATTAGTTTTACTCTACATGAGCCACCACCTATTACTGATGCATTAGGCATTGAGTGTGGAGTGACAGAATCACTCAAATCACAGCAGCCATGTTTGCTCTAAAATACAGGTGACAAATCGTGAGTTGTAGCTTGCACCCTGACCCAAGGGATTATGCAATTCAAAATGTGGAGATCACTGCCAGGCATCACTAAGAACACCTTCAGTGTGTGATGTATACGATAGACCAAGTACAGCAAATTTCAGTGAGAATCTAGGTGATGAAGACAAGGCCTTGGTCATCCCGCTAACACTAAAGCACATGCTCGTTCTGTGTATCTGTCTTAATTTTCAAAGATTTTAGAAGAAATCTCAGACTCCAAATGGTATGTGTACGATTAACAAACCGTCAGTATTTTCTCAGAGTTGTTTTAGTTTATAAAATGTACACACTACTGTAGGGTTATTGGAGTCCCAAGTCAGCTCAGCCATAGGGATCTGCTGTTGGGAGGTGGACACAAGAAGTTGACTGCCCTATTCCACGCTGTCGCTGGGTGGGTGTTGGGCCATAGGGAAGCCCTGGGGTACCACTCCAGAACAGTCTCAGGTATAGGAAAGACAGCTGACTTGGGCATCCCCAGGCCTGTGACGAGGCTGAGGCCATCTGATTCTCAGTCCCTTGGACACCCAGGCACCATTGGAAGCTGCGGAATTGCTGAGAATGACGTGGGGGGTCTGTGGGCTGAATCTAGCCCCGGGCTAGGGAGGGAGGGTGGTGGAACGGAGGCTCTGGCTGGGGCTCTGGCTGATCCCACAGCTTGATGGAGGAGCGATAGTCATGGGCTTAGACCTGGTGGCTGGCAGCTCAAAGAGGCCTTCTATGGGAGATTAGACTCTAAAACCAAAGACCTTCTCCATGGCTCCCCATTGTGGATCCTGATGTAAAGAGGCAGTCCATTGTGTTAAGGCATTTATTGTCATGGCAGAAAGCAGTTGAGTAAAACCATACCCCACTTCTCAGGGTAGGCCTGAGATTAAATATCGTTTGCAGGGAAGAATGCCTGGAAAGGAAAGCTTATTGGCTAAGGCCTCCAGGCCTCTAGGTACCTCATTAAAATGGAGATCTGTCTTGAGCTTATGTAACCACAGGTCACATCTTCCACAAGTGGAGGGGTTTGGGGCATTGCCCATACGTGACTGATAGCCACAAATCTATGGGGGGGAGGGGGGCTGTGGCTAGTGACAGAGGCCTGGTACCAGGGAATCAGGTGAAGCACCTACTGTCCTTTCAGGATTTCCCGGGCTTCAAGCCTTACCTCAACCAGGGGCCAAGCTGCCTTTCACGGTCCCACACACCACGAAATGTACCAATTTAGTGCGTATAGTCAAGAAACTTTGATAAATGGAGGTACTTGTACTCCAGAGACCTCTACTAGGATATAGAGAACTTTACCAACACACGGGGAGTTTCCTAAGTTTTCCTTAGGCCCCACGCCGATGTGTTCTTTCAGTTTGTTCAGCACAGGCACTACTGTTCCGGTGTAATTCAAACATAGATTATATTTTTTCTGGCTTTTAGCATTTTATACAAATGACATCATAGGCAGTTTACATCATGAGTATAAGATCACTTTCACTTAGAATAACGTTGGTGACATATATTTATGTTTTCAGATGGTGAGCATTCTGTGTTCATTTCCTCCTACATAAATAAAACCACTCTTGATGTTCATGCACAAGGTTTGTTGTTAATGTGATTTTACATGCAGTATAAATTTGTAGGAGTCGAATTTCTGAGTTACAGAGTAGATACATCTTGATTTCCACTGAAAGATGAACAGTTGGCACAGCGATCTCTCCTGCTTATTTACCCAGTAGATGCAAAAGCGTGTAAACATTTCCAATAACCTGGTTAAACAATCAGGACATTGTGCTAAGAGAAATAGGAAGACTGTAACTCCTGATTCCACCTACGCTGGGCATCCAAAATTGTCAAAACAGAGCTAAGAAGTTGGTGCAGCATGGTTGTGGAGAGAAAGAAGTGGAAAATTGCTTTTATATTTGTCTTGTTTTGTTTTATCCCGTTGACTTTTTGAGACGGTCTCACTATGTAGTGCTTGGTGGCTAGCTGGTCTAGAACTTGCTATTTACAGAACACTGGCTGTCAATATACTCCAGTCCTTTTGTGTCTGCCTCCTGAAAGCCAGGATAACGGGAATGTGTCACCATACCTGAAAGGGAAATTGTTTTGTCCCAGATGTAAAAGTGTTTGATTGGTTGTAGATGTGCAGGGCAAGTTTCAGAGCTTTCCTGAATAACATGCTGCCTATCAAAACAGCTTAAATATGACAGAACATATTTTCAAGTGGTATTTCCCCCTTCTCAGAAAACCCACAGAATCCTAAAGAGCACACTGGAATTTTTGGAGGCAGTGGGTGTGTTGTTTAGTACTCTGTTTATTTTGGTGATGAGCGTATGAAATATGTATACACTGGGAATCTGAATTATTTCTCTGTAAAGTCAAAACCGATTATAATCCCAACACATAGGACCATGAAGCAGGAAGATCATGATGAGTTCAAGTTTCTTTATAAAGAAACTAGCAGTCTGTCTTGTAAAGAAGATGCAAAGTTTTGGGATCCCCTCAAGCAACACATGAGAGCTCCATTTGTTCACATCCTCACCGACATGTGGTATTTCAGTCCTTTTAATTTTAGCTATTCTAGTGAGCATGTGGTACTATCTTATTATGATTTTAATTTGAATTTCATGATGACTGATGTTGAAAACACTTTCATATGATTATAACATATGCATTCTTTTATGCAATGGTCTTTGAGATTTTTTTCCCACTTTACACTAGGCTAGACATCCTTTTTTGAGTTCTATGAACTTCTGTGTATACTTTGAATTCCAGCAAATTGGTAAATAGAATTTTATTATTATTTTGTGAACCTACCATAATCCTAGTGAAATCTTCCTTCCTTCCTTCCTTCCTTCCTTCCTTCCTTCCTTCCTTCCTTCCTTCCTTCCCCCCCCTTTCTTTCTTCCTAGAAGGGGGTCTTACTTTATATCCTTTACTGGCCTTGAACTCATTACGTAGATCAGAGTCACAAACATGATCTTGCCCCTACTTCTCTAGTGCTGTGATTAAAGATATTTGCCAGCTAAATGACTTACTTTAATGAACAAAATATTTTCTGTTTTACTAAGGTCTTATTGGTATTTTCCTTTGTGATTATTTCTTCCCATGACCAAATAAAAGGCTCTATGTATCTCTGAGGCCTGAAGGAATTCTCCACTGTGCTACATAAAAGTCCTAAGCATTTTATGGTTCTCTGTTTACATTCTATTTTTTTTTTATTGGATGATTTATTTACATTTCCTATGTTGTCCCCTTACCCCATCCCCCACCACCCCCTCGGAACCCCCAATCCCCTCGCCCCTCCTCCTTCTTCTCTGTGGATGTAACCTCTATCTACCCCCCCCCACTCCCACCTCCCCACCCTCAAAATTCCCACCCCCTGGGGCATCCAGCCTTCATGAGGTCAAGGTTCTCTTCTTCCACCTATGCCCAGCAGGGCCCTCCACTTTTACATATTCAGCTGAAGCCCTGGATCCCCCCCTAAGTGCTCCCAGGCTGGTGGTTTAGACCCTGGGAGCTGTGGTTGGTTGGTATTGTTGCTCTCCTCATGGTGCCACAAACCCTTTCAGCTCCTTCAGTCTTCACTCTAACTCCTCTATTGAGAACCCCATGATCAGTTCAATGGCTAGTTGTGAGCATCTGCCTCTGAATATGTCTGACTCTTGAAGGCCTCTGAGGAGATATCCATATCAGGCTCTTATCAGCATGCACTTCCTGTCTTCCACATCAGCATCTACCTTTGGTGATTGCACATGGGATAGATACTCAGGTGGGGTGGTCTTGAGACGGCCCCTCCTTCAGTTTCTGTCCCTCACTTTGTCTCCATATTTGCTCCCTTGAGTATTTTGTTGCTCCTTCTAAGAAGGACCGAATCACCCTCACTTGGTCTTCCTTCTTTGTGGGCTTCATGTGGCCTGTGAGTTGCATCTTGGGCATTTCAAGGTTCTAGGCTAATATCCAATAATCAGTGAGTGAATACCATGTGTGTTCTGGGGTATAGAGCTTAACAAAGAATTTTCAACGGAAGAAACTCGAATGGCCGAGAAGCATCAAAAGAAATGTTCAGCATCCTTAGTCGTCAGGGAAATGCAAATCAAAACAACCCTGAGATTCCATCTCACACCAGTCAGAATGGCTAAGATTAAAAACTCAGGTGATAGTAGATGCTGGCGAGGGTGTGGAGAAAGAGGAACACTCCTCCATTGTTGGTGGGACTGCAAGATGGTGCAACCACTTTGGAAATCAGTCTGGCGGTTCCTCAGAAAATTGGCCAT